>NW_007735385.1:32625-33443 GCF_000696425.1 Galeopterus variegatus | reverse complement strand
TATAAGTGTTATATACACACTCATGCAATTATCTCCACACATATTGAGCCTAGGTCACTTGAATCCACGAGCCTTTTTGCACTGCCCCTGGGAAATCCATGAGATGGGCTTTTACAGTGTGTGTGAGGACCTGTGGCAGAGCCTGCTTTTTGTCCCCCAAATTCATGCTTCCTGTCTCTATTTTAGTAAGAGGAACCCCAAGCATTAGACAGGCACACGGCTGCTCTGCTGGGGATGTTTCTCAGCCTCTCCTGCAGATAGGGATGGACAGGGGACACGTTCAGGCTAACGTGTGTGAGTGCAATGAGGTGTACAACTTTAGGTCCATGTCCTTCTGGAAAGGAATTGCTCATGCTCCTCTGCCTTTTATTTCTCTCCGTTCTCACTGTGGACTAGAATGAGGACACAGTGATCGTGATGTAGTTTTGTCACAATGGGGAGGCAGTGCTGCTGGCACCTGGAGGTAAAGGCTAGGTATGCTGCTGTATGGCCTATGACGCACAGAGCAACCTCGTCAGCAAAGAATTATCTTGTCCCAAATGTCAACAGTGCCAAGGCTGAGCAGTGACGTAGGTGAAGAGAACATTCAGAATAATTTCAAGGTAGAAGGAACCTGCATCCTTAGATGACCTCATGAGTCCTAAACAGAGCCACCCACCAGCCTTGGGCTGTTTCTCTCTAAACTATTACTTGAGAAAGAAATAAATGTCTCTATTTTCTTTTTCCTAGAAGCATAGCTTGTACCATATTTGATATAGAGTCTTATCAGAATGTAAGGCATCAGAGATCCCCTACTGACTGTGGCCTGATGTCACAGT
>NW_007735385.1:28863-32128 GCF_000696425.1 Galeopterus variegatus | reverse complement strand
GTAGAAGGAACCTGCATCCTTAGATGATCTCATGAGTCCTAAACAGAGCCACCCACCAGCCTTGGGCTGTTTCTCTCTAAACTATTACTTGAGATAGAAATAAATGTCTCTATTTTCTTTTTCCTAGAAGCATAGCTTGTACCATATTTGATATAGAGTCTTATCAGAATGTAAGGCATCAGAGATCCCCTACTGACTGTGGCCTGATGTCACAGTGGGAGAACAGAAATGTGCTTTTATTATCAGACAGCACGTAATAGAAAGACCTGTTTTATCAGGGAGGGCGTTCAGTTGCAAACAAGAAACTGATTCTCTGACTACAAGTAAAATATAACTTACTGAAAGGCCACTGGGAACTCACAGAATCATTAGGGAGTTAGGAAATAGATGAGGAACAGGGTAGCTTTGGAGACAGAAACGTATGCACTGCAGGAATGGTCACAAGCAGAATGACTTGGTACAGTAACTCCTGGTAAAATGGATGCATTTCAGCTGTTTCTACTCTCCTTGGGACACTTGTTTGAGAGTCAGTGACTCAAGAAGCAGCATCTACCTTGTTAACGAAGCTGAGGCTGTGTGCCCACTGCTGGGTGGGCACCCAGTGCTAATAGGGAGGCTCTGAGTCAGGGTGTCTTCAGGTGATTCTTGGCTTTGGTGCAAAAGGTTAACTACTTGCCTTTAGTGGCCCACCAAGAATGCACACAACATGGCGAGGTAATCCCCCAAGGAATTTGGGGTGTTGATAGAAAAGGGAATTGGATGCTGTTGTAATCCTAACCAACAATCACTGGCCTGGGCATCAGAAGTCTAGCTTTGCCGCTCTCTAGCCATGTGACTCTCAGATAATTCCTTTGACTTTTTGGGGCCTAAATATCAAGACTAGGGTCTGTAGTGGACTAAAATCTCTAATGATCCATATTCTCCAACACACAGTTGCTGTGCAGGTGTATGCTATGATTAATAGCTGCTAGTAATAGATTATCCTCCTTGCCAAGATCTATATATCGACACATATAGCTCAGGCTGTTTGTCTAATTATATATCAACAAATGGAAAACTTTAATTGCACATATTGATTATGTCTTGTCTCAGTTACTTGAGGGGCAGTGAGACAGATGGGGAATTATTTTCAAAACCATCATATACTTTAAAGCATTTTGTAAGTTGGGAAGGAACAGAGCAGAGTCTACTGAACCCATCTGGCCATAGAGAGGCAGTGATGGAATCTCACCATCCGGTTCAGTCAACACAAAACCTCCTGAAATGTAACCACTGACGCTCATCCGTCCAGTGGATAGACAGCAGTGCCAAGCAAAAGCAGGCTGATCTGCTTCATTCATCTCTGACAGGTCTTAGCATCTAACTTCGGGGCTGCCCTACCAATGCACAGCTTCCCATGAGCTCTCTCCATATGTGCGAGCAAATTCTTTCCTCCTTGTAGAGAGGTTCGATGGCTAAAAGAATAACTAAGGACTGTGGTTGATACTGCTGATCTTTCCTAATCTCATTTCCTTTTATATGGAAATAAGAAAGTTTATCCAGATTTTCTCTGTGGAGCTACCCCTCCTCCAGCCTCAGCACATGTGCTTTCCTTCGGGATGCACCTGCTGCTGCAGAAATGGGCACACAGCTGAAGACCGGACAAAGACGCTCGTTATCCCCTGGTAATACAGTGATTGGTTCAAGCACGGGCTCCAAACTCAAATCAAACCAACGAAATCCCATTTCTGGATTATTGTTGGAACCGTTAGGAAAGATGTGGTCCCTTTCCTTACTGGCTTGCTGAGCTGTTGGATGTGAGCCTGCCGATCTGGGGAAGGCCACATCTCTGGCTATGTGGAGGAAGCCTGCTTGAGAACATTGTAGTGTCAACCTCCAAGATGGTGCCCAACAATTCTCAACTTCTCATATTCAGGGCCTTGTGTGATTTCCTCGACATTAAATGGGAGTAATCTGTGTAACCAATAGAATATGTTGGAAACAAGGATGTGTGACTTCCAGGGTTAAGTCACAAAAGACATCACAACTCTCGCCTTGTTTTTTCTGGATCACTCACTCTGGGGAAAGTTGGCCACCATGTTGGGAGGACACTCATGCAGCCCTCTGCAGAGATCCACGTTGCAAGGTCTCCTTATGACAGTGAGCACTAATGTTCCAGACATGTGAGTAAGCCACCTTGGAATCTGATCTTCAGGCCCTAATGAAACAGTATGATGACTTCACCCCCAGACAATATCCAATTCAGACTCATGAGAGATCCTGAGCCAGAACCTTCCAGTAAAGTCACTCCCAGATTTCTGACCCACAGAAAGTATGGGAGGTAATAAATTTTCATTATCTTACTGCAAAGTTTTGGGGATAATTTGTGATGCAGCAATGGATAACTAACAAACATATTATTAGCTTAGGTGATGTCTAATCACACCATACAAGCATATGTAAGAAATGTGGGCTTTTTAAAGAATCTAGACACAAATCTTCCAAACAAGATTGTCAATCCTGCCTCATCAAATTCTCATTAAAACCCTTTCTGCCTGGTTTGGTTTCTGTCTCTGCTTCTGTAGAGGAGATAGTCTTCCACTCACTGAAGCACCACAGGAGGGAATTCTTTACGCCACAGACTCAGATCATTTTTCCCCTGCTATTTATTTTTAAACCACAGTTATTTTCAAATACCTTAAGGAACAGCAGTGAGTTTTGCATATTCCTTGAGGCTTTTTAAAACTGGGAGGATTTAGATTTTGTTTATTTATCCATGGAGAAAAATATAATTTGGAAAGTCTTCTCACTTACAGGTGCCTGAGTGCTGCCCCAGGGACCCTCTGGGCTCAGTGACTCTCTTCCCAGTGGTAAATCATAGGTGACAGTCACAGCCAGGAAAATACCCCTTGGGAGCATAGAGAGTCACAGCAAGTTCTGCCTCATGCATGTCTGAAGCAGCACAGGAGCTAGAGTGTGAGGAGGATGGGAAGGAACCTGCCCCCTTCAGGACAGAGGGGCCTGGAGAAGCCACCCTGAATGGTGACACTAGTGGTTCCTTTTGGGGCAATGAAAATTTTGAAAAGAGAAATTACTCAGTGAGATATTTAGCTTAATCTGATGATTTGATAGATATGCTTTGGTTTATATTCTCTTAAAATGATGGAGATAAAAGATCTTGTGATTTTGTCTTCCGGGACCTCTACCTATCTACCGTGGAAGTATGGAATCTCTGATTTCACTGGCGTTCATCTCTCAGGTGTAGCACTCACTACTCCTTCTAAGG
>NW_007735385.1:23584-28800 GCF_000696425.1 Galeopterus variegatus | reverse complement strand
GGAATCTCTGATTTCACTGGCGTTCATCTCTCAGGTGTAGCACTCACTACTCCTTCTAAGGCTGAGAGGCCATGACCTGTTTTAATGGAAGGCATGAAGTTCAAACTGGTGCCTGGCTAGAGCCTATGGACTTAAATAACTCCAGCTTCTCTGTAGATGCATTGGGATAGAGAGGTGGTCAAGAATGAGAAGAGGTAGACCAGGGGCATAGCTGAAGACAATGCCACCTTTATTAGTCTGTTTCTGTCACTTGCAACAGAATGCTGGAAACTGGGCAGTTTATAAAGAAATCAAACTTATTTCTTACAGTTTTGGAGGCTTGGAAGTCTATGGTCCAGGGAACACATCTGGTGAGGGACTTCTTCACAGACTGTCACATGGCTAGAATTAGCTAAGTAGGTGAGAGCTAACCTGCACTTGCTCTCCTCATAAAGCCACCAGAACCACACCTATTACTCCATGAATGGATCAATTCATTCACGAGGGCACAGTCCTCACAATCTAATCACTTCTTAAAGGCCACGCCTTTCAAATACCATAATCAGATTCCCCACCCTCATAACACTGTTATGGTGAGGATTATGTTTCCAGCACATGAACTTCTGGGGAACACTTTTGACCCACAGCACCCACTAACACAGAGTCTCAAGGATCCTCCACGCCCAGTTCAGGACAGCTGCCTCTGCTGAGGGCTATCACTTATCTTGCTGTAATAGCTGCTGGGTGGAGGTTTCATGGCTACCCCTATAAGTTACTCCAACCATCTTAATGAGGCAGCCTGGTCTTCTGCTCTGGCATGAGGGCACAGACTCAAACCATGGGTCTTAGCTGGGGTAACTGAGAGTCTCAAGGATCCTCCACGCCCAGTTCAGGACAGCTGCCTCTGCTGAGGGCTATCACTTTTCTTGCTGTAATAGCTGCTGGGTGGAGGTGTCATGGCTACCTCTATAAGCTACTCCAACCATCTTAATGAGGCAGCCTGGTCTTCTGCTCTGGCATGAGGGCACAGACTCAAACCATGGGTCTTAGCTGGGGTAACTGGAGGTGGAAGCCAGGGGAAAAATAGATTTGGGAATACACATGAGAAAAAATAGTGTCTTAAGGAGCAGCAGTAACCACCAACTGAACCATAAGAGTTTGGCATTTAAAGAAGAACCACCCTTATGCTATCACAAATAAGGTGGTATAGGCAGACCTTTACCACATGCAAAGTCTTTTCAAGGAGTGCCTCGGCCAAGTGACATTCTCTCCATATTACAGGTGATGAGCTTGAGGCTCGAGAACATGGAGTGTCTTGTGCTGGTTTTGTGGCTCTATTATGGAATCAGATCTCAGCATTACAAAATACCTCAGAAACTAACAGGGAGGACAGAAGACATCTGGCAACCTCAGCTTTCCTCTGAACAGCTTAGGCCTCAATGAGGTTTCAGCCTGGAAGGCTGCCCACATCTGTCACTGTCAGAAGGAGTGGGAGTTGGAACACAGTTCAGCCTGCTGTTCCTTGACCTTAAGCTCCTTGCCACATCTAAGGAAGTGAGGATAGGTACAGGAAGGTACAGCTGAGCATAACCTGCTTCTTCAGAGCTGTGACAGCCCCCGTCCTGTGTTAATATACATACTCCGAAGAGCAGATAGGGAGAAGGGCCATCAGGGTAGCTGGGAGAACCAGCCAACACAGAGGCCTTTTGGGGAAGTCAGGCTCTTGGGTAACATTGTCACAGATGGAGCAAAGGGCACGTCAATTCTCAGATGACTAACAAACTCACACCAGCCACTAGAAACAAGCAAGAAAGTCCTCAGTTGTTTTTCTCCAGTTGGTAATAAGAATCACAATTAGGCCTCGAGAGACCTCTTCACCCTCAAGACGATGCATTTGTTCTACTCCTCATTGGCACCTGAGTCACACAGATCCTTAAAGGGGAAAAATAACCTAGTTTGTCAAGAATCCAGCCCCTGCCCTTCTCACCAAATTACCACTTCGACATGAAGTTCTTCTCTTAGAGATCCAGCTGCTCCATAAACTAAGCAGAATCTAATGAATAAATTTTGCATTAATCAGATAGATGCTGCTATGGCAATAAGTAACCCAAAATACCAGTGGTGTAACAGAACAAAGGTCTGTTTGTTTTTTGTTAAGAAGAGTCTGGTGAGGGGGATGCTCTTCAGGGCCATGCTCTGCCCTTTGGTGACTCAGGGATCCAGGTGTCTACTGTCTTGTGATGCCACGTGTCCACATGTACATGGAGAACTCACCCTGGGTCTTAATTGCCCTGGCTGGGAGTGGCTCCTATCATTACTGCTCATAGTCATTGCCCAGAAGTAGTCACATGCAGGCCGGCCTGGTGGCGCATTCGGTAGAGTGTACCGCGGGTTCGGATCCCATATAGAGACTGGTCCGCTCACTGGTTGAGCGTGGTGCGGGCCCGACACTGAGGGTTGCGATCCCATTGCCGGTCATGAAGAAAGACAAAAAAAGGAAAAAAAAAAAGAAGTAGTCACATGCCCCACCGGTGCTGCAAGGCAGGCTGGGACACGTAGTGAGTGCTACCATCTCTGCCACAACTCCCAGTGTCCAGACATACCTCAAGTACTGGGAGGGCTAGAGGAAGATGGGAACCCCCTCCTTTTGTGAGGATATGAAACAGCTCAAGGAAAAGTCTATTTCCCAACAGACTGGAGATAATAATTGTATGCAGCATGACTAGCAGAATTCTGGCTAAGGGGAAGGTAATAAGAGTCACAATTAGGCCTCAAGAGACCTCTTCGCTCTCAAGATGTGAAGATAAAATCAATCAGCTCAGTTTCCTGGTTCCTAGTAGGTGGCCAACAATCAACCTGTGCCTTCATAACTCATGCTCTGTAAACCACTTATTGTCTGTCTGTTCATCCATTCATCCATCCATTCCACACATCCATCCATATATCCATCCATCCATCCAACCATCCAAACATCAAACCATTTATCCAAAAAGTTGTTCATTGATTGCTGACTCTTGCTAGGCATGACTTTAGTCATGGAAAGTATATCAGGGAACAGATTGGACTATATCCTTACTCTTCTAGAACTTATATTCTACTAGGGAAGACACACAATAAGTAAGAAAGCAGATACTTAGACAGGAAAACTCTGGAGTGCTCTGAGAGTTATGAAGTATTTAAGATGGGATGATCAGAGTGGGGGAGACCGGAATGGAAGTGGGGTGAGAGGCTACTCTAAGGTGGTCTGCTAGGAAGTGAAGTATGAGCTGAGACCCATGTGATGAGGAGGGGTCAGACCTGTGAAAAGCTGGGAGGATAGAATTCCAGAGAGAAGAAGCCATAAGGACAAAGGCCTTGAGGTGGGGATGAGATTGTTGTTTTAGAGAAAAAGACAGAAGGTCGGAGCTTAGTAAGCAAGAGAGTGAGAGGTAGGAAATGAGAGTGGCCCACAGGCAGCCCTACATCACAGAGGACCCGCAGGTCAGGCTGCAGGTTCCAAATTTTAATCCAGGAATTATGGGCATTTATGGGAGGCTTTTAAGCCAGGAGTGACATGATTCGAATTACATTTTAAAAAGGTCACCCTATTAATTTTCATTTAGGAAACATTGGTCCATGCATCCAAGAGCTCTGAAATGTTCTGAATGCAGGGGGAACAAAGAGGAGTGAGACCGAAGCTTTTAAAGTTATAAAACACTCATTGGCAATAGTGCTTCAAGTCTATTTGCATAATTGGTGGGTCAGGCTTGATTTTCCATCAGGGAAAACAGCTGGGAGAAATTCAACCTGGCTGTCCAACAAAGAGGGGTTGCTCAGAGAGAATATGCTCACCCTAAGGAGCTCTCTCTGGGGACCCAGCCAGAGAATAAAGGAATTCTGCAGTGGACCCTCCTCGTTTATTTGTGAAGGGACCTGCTCCCATTCTTATGCACAAAACAATTTTCTGGGGTACTGTATATGTGGTTCCAGAGTCTTCTTGAATGTCTGAAAAGCAAAGCTCGTCGGAATAGAATTTGGATGGGGGGAGCCATAAAAAGGCATTGAAAGAGAGTAGTGGGATCCACTGCTTTGCAGGACCAGCTTTCATTTTCCCATTTCACGGTGAAAGTATCTCAATTTTGCCTTGGGAATCTGCTCCTTCTTCACTCTGAGTCCCCATGGTTTGGGTGAGGAAGTGCCCTCTCCTCCAGATCCATGGCTAGGGGGGAGACACCTGTGACCGAGGCCTGGACCATCACAACTTACAGGGGACAGATTTGATTTATGTCCTGCATATGACACAAGCTGGCCAACAGGAGTCAATTGAGGCCTTCTTCCGAAGGTGTTGGGACAGGTACTGCCTTTACTCTGTGACTGTTAGCTATGAAACTGACAAATCTAGTGCTTCTGGAGGCCACCGTGTGGAATGTCCTTGCTTGTCAGTAAGTGCAGACAGGCAAATACGAACCCGAGAGATGGAGAGAAGAGAGAAAGCCAGAGTGCAGGAGCCTCTGGACCAACCATTTTGGAACTCAGATATACCTCTGCTTGTTCAGTCCTAGGAACTAATAAACTCCATCCCTCACTTCCCTGATTTATTTTTTTTAAGCCCATCTAATTTTTTAAAAAATCACTTAAACAATGAAAAGATTCTCTCTAAAGCAAATGGCATGATAGGACTTCTTCCCTCCTAAGGGGACCTCTTTCTCCCTGGAGTGGCGAAGATATGTCTGCTTGTTCAGTCCTAGGAACTAATAAACTCCATCCCTCACTTCCCTGATTTATTTTTTTAAGCCCATCTAATTTTTTAAAAAATCACTTACAATGAAAAGATTCTCTCTAAAGCAAATGGCACATTCTTCCCTCCTAAGGGGACCTCTTTCTCCGTGGAGTGGTGAAGATATATTGAAGTCCTAACCCTCAGTCCCTGCGAACGTGATCTTATTTGGAAATAGAGTTCTTTGAAGATGTAATCAAGGTAAAATGAGATCAAATTGGATTTGAGCATATGCAAAATTCAGTGACTGGTGTCCTGAGAAGAAGGAAAATTTGGACACAGAGACACAGGGAGAAGAAGATCATATGATGACAGAGGCAGAGATTAGTATGATGTGTCTGTAAACCAAGGGGCACCAAAGATTTCCAGGAGCCACCAGAAGCTGGCCTGAGGCAGACTCTCCCTCACAACCCTCAGAAAGAATCAATCCTAGCAACACCTTCATTTTGGATTTCTGGCCTCAAGGTCTGTGAGAGAACAG
>NW_007735385.1:22368-23325 GCF_000696425.1 Galeopterus variegatus | reverse complement strand
GAATCAATCCTAGCAACACCTTCATTTTGGATTTCTGGCCTCAAGGTCTGTGAGAGAACAGATTCCTATTGTTTTAAGCCATCCAGTTTGTGGTCGTTTGTTATGGCAGTCCTTCCCAGGACACTGATACACCTCCCAAACACATGTGGCCTATGCACCCAGTGCAGACCTTTATCCTCCTATCTACAACTTCTTGATAAACAGGCTGACATTTTTCCTGTTTGGGCAGGCAAAGGCTCCACCTGCCCTAGTCACCTTGTGTCTGGACCTCCACTCTCCACGCCCCTCCCACCACCCAGAGCACTAATCCAAATGGTTGTCAAATGGTTGCTGGAATGGTGGATATGAGTCTCTGTGGGGAAACCTCCCTGGTTCAGCCACATCCCTGATGGAGGATAGTTGCTGCTGTGTGCGGGGAGAACGGGAGGATGGTGAGAAATTAATGACTGCACCTTGGGAAATGCCAAAGGAGTAATTAATTCACAGTTCTGAGCTTTCTCAGAGGGAGATGGATAAACTGTTCACTTGCACTCCCAGGGTGTCCCAGCACAACCTCACTTGTCAAGTGGGTGTGAAACCGAGAGCAAGGTGGGGCTTTGGTGGAGGAGACATGTTCCTTCAAGGCCCCGTGGGCTCCACCTGCCCAGGCTTATGCTGCTGACCTCCATCTGTGCACAGGTTTAGCTGCCCAGGACCTTCAGACCAGAGAACAGTGGTTTGGTTGAGTTGTGTCCCCCCAAAACTCATATTGCCCTGGTACCAGAATGTGACCGTATTTGGAAACAGGGATTTTGCAGATGTAATTAGTTAAGATAAGTCATCCTGAATTAGAATGAGACCTAATCCAGTATGCCTGGTGTCCTTATGAAAAAGGGAAGTTTGAACACACAGAAACACAGGTGGGAAGAAGGCCATGTGAGGATGGAGGCAGAGATCAGGGTGATGCTTTTTTTTTTT
>NW_007735385.1:19762-21169 GCF_000696425.1 Galeopterus variegatus | reverse complement strand
ACCCAGGGTGATGCTTTTATGAGCCAAAGAATGCCAAAGATTGGCAGCAAACCTCAGAATCTAGGAGAGAGGCCTGGAACAGAGTCTCCATCAAAACTCTCAGAAGGAACCAACCCTGCTGACACCTTAATACGGGACTTTTGGCCTCCAGAACTACAAGACAATAAATGTCTGTTGTTCGAGCAACCCAGTTTATGGTACTTTCAGAATTCAGAAAGGAACCGAGAAGCAGTGAGGAAGCCCTCTACTGGGGGTGCTGATGGATGAGGCTGGTGTCCTGCTGGCTTAGGTCTGGGCATCCTCCACACTTGGGATGCTCAGTGCCTCCAAGGGCCCTGCAGGTGGCATAAACGGGTAGACAGGCCAGGTGTGAGGATGAGCAGCACACACATTCAAAAAGACACCCTGAGGAACTCCAGTGCATTGAGACATTTGTGTCATTTCTTCCTCGAATTCTGGGCACAGGAATCACATTACGGTTTTCCTCCCAATGGCGTCGTAAGTTATGCTCTTGAGACAATGACATCCTGTGTTTGCCTAGGAGATGCATAGGAGCATTCTTCTCTTTCAGAAAGCAATGTACCCTGTCCTAATTGTCTTGAAAACACCAGACTCCCTTTGTCTACATTTGCTTCCCTCACTTTTGGGCAGAGACATGTCTGGGGAGAAATATTTCTCTCCTGTAGGAAGAGTGGTGAGATAGATGGCTAATAGAGTTGGCACTTTGGGTAAAGCAGACACCCTGGAGACAGAGGGGACTCCCGCCCTCAACTCCACTCCCCCTAATAGGGGTCAAGTCAGATAGGAAGCCCCATTTCACCAGAGTCTAAATTTTCAAGTGATGAAAAAAATTCAAAAATTTTAGGTGAAATCACCAACGTTTTCATTGTTGGCTCAATCTTTATCTATTCTGTAACCTGTTTTATTGTCTTTTGTAAAACATATGACTATCCCCAAATTATTTTGTTTGTTGTTTATTCCCTGTCCCCCCCATGTAAGTAAGGTCTTTGAGAGTAGGCATGTGTCTGTTGTATTTACTAATCTATCTCTAGTGCTTACAGTTGTTCCTGTCACAAAGTAGCTGCTCAGTAAATGCTAGGAGAGTAAATGAATGACGCATCACTTGCTACTGTTTTCATGAATAGAAAGATTTCATGCAACTTCTCTTTTTGTGGAATTGTCTCAGAGCTGCAGTTGATAAAAATCTAAAGATCGACCTTTTTTTTTTTTTTTATCCCAGCCCAGAGTTACTGTGTGCATGTACATGTGAGATCCAAACGGAGGCTGGGATATACACCTGCCTGCCATGGTTCTCACTTAACACCATTAGTCAGCAGGCTTTTAGGAGAGAATTGCACATGTGATTTATTTGCAAATCCTTTCAGGTCCTGAAGGAGAGATACTTAG
>NW_007735385.1:13845-19054 GCF_000696425.1 Galeopterus variegatus | reverse complement strand
AGAGAATTGCACATGTGATTTATTTGCAAATCCTTTCAGGTCCTGAAGGAGAGATACTTAGAGCACAATGCACTTTGTCATCATGTGTCAACTCCCCTTGATGCAGAGAGGAGTATTACACGATGTAAGAGTGTAATTGGATTGTGCCAGGATCCTTAAATCTGCATTTGCATTTACCAAAAGCCAAAGCTTTTTTTTTGTATTTTCTGGATAGCCATTTGCAATTGCTGCCAGCCCCTTGGAGGGGGTCACCGTTAGAAAGACAAAGGACAGCCGTAAACCACTGAGTGCAAACTTTATATTTACAGTCTGTCAGTTTATAAATATATATTACATTCTTACAATCTACAGTACATTCTACACGTAGATGATTTTGGGAGTGGGCAGTGGCTGTGGTATTAAACGGAACTTCACATGGGTAAGAATGGAAAGAAAAAGGAGGAGTCGGCTGAAAGTGAAAGAGTGTCATCGGAAAGGAGTGGCAGTTTAATCACCAACCAAACACGGTAAATAAATTGCAGGTGACTTCCTGGCTGCAGGAATCTCAGTCTCAGAGCAAACTGATAGCACCACAGTTGGCAGGGAGAGTGCTAAGGTTGAAAGGGTAAATTGGTGGAATTTACGCACGCACTATCCAAGGAGAATCCAATTCTATCAAGGGAAAGAGACAGAGAGAGGTAGGAAGAGAGAGAGAAGGGGGAGGGAGAGGGAGAAAAGAGGAGGAGGAAGAGGAAAAAGGAAGTGAAGGAAAAGGAGAAAGGGACACATACACCCAGAGAAAGAGAGAGAATCACAGGGACATTTAGGACATTCTCAGAGACAGGAAGCAGAGAGACAGATTCAGAGAGACAGAGACACACACAGAAAGAGAGAAATTACAAAAGAGAGATCTAAAGAACAGAGAGAGAGAGAAAATGACACAGAGGTGAAAATACAAAGAGAGAGAGGGCCGCCTTCAGACAGAGTGTCTCCGAGGAAGAGGCTTACACTCTGCGGGTGGGAGGCCAGGCTTCCCGTGGGGCCCACCTCCCATACACTCGGGGTCCCAGCTCTGCACACCCTGCATAGTCCACATGGACACTCTGACTTGTCTCAACAGCCTCGAGGGCAAATTCTTGGGCAGGAGACTTGACATGAATGTCCCTCTCTTCTTTCTAGAAAAGTGAGGGCAATGTACATCACTTGGTGTTGAATTCACGGTAAACACCACTTAGCCCCCAAAGATCAGCCTCTGCAAAGATGGACCATGTGTAAAGTATACCCAGTGGGGACTTCTCTATGGAAGGTCACCTGGGAGTTGACACAAAGCCCAGGACAAAGAAAGAGACTCAGGAAATACTAGAAACTGCCCTCTGCTGCTCCTCTCACAGATACCAACAGCTTTTGGAAATATAGCAATGTCGTGGAGAGGTACCAATCTAGACATAGTGAACTTGCTAAAAGGAGCCTGGTTCTTTGAACCTGATTGAAATTCTATGCCCAGGATCCTTAGTTCACCAGAAAAGGAATGCTCTGAATTGCTCAGAGGATTTGCATCTGTTTGCTCTCGGCATGTAGTTACAGAGATCTTTGTGGCCTATTTGCCCACTTGTTCTCTTTCAGTCCTTGTCAGCAATTGCCTTGGTCTGTCAATAACCCGGGCTGACGTTGGCTCAGTCTTTGGGAGATAATAACTCACAATCATGTCTCCTAGAGCTGACCATGGCACAGACTCTGCCTCTGAACACACTCACAGTGAGATATGCCGCTCTAGTTCCAACACCACACTTGCTCCCATCGTTCCATGGATGCCCAACTTGAGTCTTGCTTTTCTTCCATAGTCTGCAATATTGGATATTGGAGCCATGTGGATTTTGCAATACCTAAATTGCTTTGATTAAAGAGAGAGAGAAAAACTGCTCTTTCCTGGAAACTCTCAGAAGCTCAATGATTGAGAATTCATTTTTGTTCCAAGTTTTAAAAATCTTGCCATGCACGATAAACCTCTGAACTTTGAGCAAGACATCGTACTTGGGAATGTGTGCATCGATGCCAACTCAGGGCCTCCCAGCTGAGCCAGGGTCCTTTTCTGGGGCTCTATGGACAGTGTCATCCTTATCTTGTCCCGTCATTTCATTCTCCCCCAGGTGCACCATTGCCATACATCCCAGAATTAAAGGCCGAAAGGTGAGTGGGAAAAATGTCTGTGGATATCTGGCTTACACATTTTCATGTAACCTTTCCATGTAGTCATGTAGCTCTCTGCAGTCCCCAGCTTCCAGATCCTGGCAGACCCACTTGATGTCATCCTCACTGCTCATCACTATGGAGTTCCCTGCGGGGCACGGGTCATCTGAGGAGATGGTGGTGAAGGTGGTAAATTTCACTCTTTTCCTTTTTGAGGTAGGGGATGTTGGGGGCTCACTTTTCTGATCTTTCCCATCAGTGATTGTGAGTCCTGAAGGTTTGAACAGCTGCCCATTAATGCTTTTTTGTGAGTTTGTGCTGAGGAGATATTTACTCTCCTCAAAATCCATGCCCCTGTCAATGGCGGTGATTTGCTCATCTTGGGAGGATGCAAAGTTAATGTGATTCTCCAGCAGTTCTGTCCGGTTGCTTAACCCAACCCAGTCATGGGAGTGACTCATACCTTCCTGTTCTTCAAAGGGAACCTGTTTGTGCCTGTACTTCAATGCAAAGGTCACACAGTTTATCAAGAAGACCAAAATGGCCAGGCAGAAGACACCCAACAAAGCGTACATCCCAATTTCCAAGTCACTCAGCCCTTTGGATGCCTGCATAAGGTCATTCTCATCCATTTCCCCATTGCTGCTGGGGAGATCCACCTGGGCTGGGAAGCTGGTGAGGTCAACGGGCATGGTCTGCAAATGGCTGTCATCATCTAAAAGGCTTTCCTGGCTGTTCTTCTTCTGGAAGGTTGACCTATCTGTTGTGGTGCCTCTTCCTTCCATGAGTCCCATGGAAGAACTGCTGTAGTACTGTCCTTCTGGACTCCCCCATTCTTGCAAAGGTTTCTTGGGCCTTCTGTCATTGACATTATTTTCCAGGTGAACACCTGCCCCAGTGTGTCTGCTGTCACTGGTGTTGGGGTTAGCATCGTTTTGGCCAAATTTAACTTTGATGTTTGCCGTTCCAACAGCTAGCACACTCTTCCGCTTGGATTTCTGGCATGATTCACTGATCACCATTTCAACCCTTACCAGAGCACCTTGTCCTTCAGTTTCAGCAGCGATTATAGGCCACTTGAACTTGGGATCTTGGTGGATAGAGACCACCTTCTCATCCAAGGATGTGGCCATCAAGGAGAAGTCTTTCTCATCATAAATATCTAAGGGTGTAACTGAGCCATCGCTGAACTGGACCCAGCAACTTATGGCTGCTTCCTGCAGAGGAAAATAGATAAGTTAATCAACATGAGCCTAAAAGCTCATTCAATACCATGTCTTCAGAAAATAGACACACGGTGGCAAAAATAATACTATGAAACAAAGAAAACCTTTAAAATGGTGTAGAAATAAGATAAAAATGTAAAACCAAGATAAAACAACAAAATTGACCAGTATTAAACACGCCATGGTAAGATTTGCTTTTTTTATTTCCCCTGGGGGCACTAAAAGAAAGGTGGGCCCTTAGGCTATTCAAAATCTGTGATTGCACAATAACAAATATCATGTCAAAGGATGTTACTGGTCAGTGGGATCACTTACAACTGTTCCACATTTAAATGAAAAGTATTTATTACATTATTTTTAAGTTGACTTAATACTGAGTCTTCATTTACTACTCACAACACAGATGAAAGCCCCTAATGTAGACAAGATGACCCAGAGGAGCTGCAGGCTTTAGTTTTATTGGTCCTGCCTTCTCTGGGTACACAGGAATAGGTTTGCCCTCATCTGAGGACACAGTTTTGGTTTGGAGGTGTAGAGTTAACCAGCCAGCCAGAGAGAGGCACGCTAGTTGGAAATTTCCCTCCACCCCAGCCAACTGGAGGAAATTGGGAGACCAAAAGTAGCCACGGCCAAGGTTCATGCACATCTCAATCTCTTATCTTTTTCACTTTGTTGCTTTAGTCTAACTTTCTTCAGGAATAGTTACACCAGGCAGACCATGGGAGATAATCTCCAATGTAATGTAAGCCTTTAGTTTTAGTGAAGACGTCATTATGTTTGGCAGTGAATCAGCAGGCCCGTTGCTTCTTTGCTCCTCCTGCCCTCTTGTGGAACCTGCTCCAGCCCATGCCCAGAATGATGAACAACACTAGGAGGCACATGACCCTGCCCACCTGCTTCAGTTGACTGGAAAGAAAGAGACAGCTGCTGTTAAAGCCATTAATCTCAGCAGTGCTGAGCTGGCCACCTCTCTCTCTCTCTTTTAATTTGAAATAAGAAAAACAGAACTGAAGAAGTCAGGTGCAGGAAGATGAGTAGTGGAAGCTGATCTAAAATTGGAGAATGAAGCTCCACTTTGGAGCCACCACAATGGATCAGGTATAAGCCAATGTATGGGCACCGCATCTATCCATAGGAAGAGAAAATTAAATTACACCAAGATAAAATCATAGTGGAGGGGGTGACAGTTGACTTTCCATTTCCTTCAAGCTCCTACATCTGGATTATGTGAGATTCCCTTAATCCTCATGACATATCCCCTGTTACTTAAGCTTGCGGGAGTGGATTTCTCTTTCTTGCAACCAAAGGGACCCTGACCATGACAGAAGTAAATTTTACGCCGTTATCCTTAGTCTTTGGATGTGAGAGGAAAGTCTCCTCAAATGTGGCAAGTGGCCTATTTTCCTTCCTTCAGTTCAGCCAACAAATACTTATATTGTCAGACATGGGCTTGGACTAGCTGATAAGTGAAAAACCCTGCCCAGACGAAGTGCAAAAGCCACTGAATGTAACACTGATGTACCAAGGTTCTTCCAATCTGCCATGAAATCTGAGCAGGAAATTCAAATGCACAATGAATTTCTTGAAATTGTGAGCCAAGTTGCATGCAGGAAGTAAGAGGTATCCAAACCAAACATGGAGCAAATCTCGGGGTGTATACAGTGTGTGATGATCAAATCAAGTGCTCAGCTCTGCATGTCAGATGCAGATTAGCTCTTTGTGCCTTATCACTTCCTGAACTCCTAACTTGTGGTCACCTGAATTTATCACCCCATACAGACAGAAAGAAACCTCCAGATATTTCTCCTTTGCTATCT
>NW_007735385.1:0-13614 GCF_000696425.1 Galeopterus variegatus | reverse complement strand
GCTTTATTCTAGCTGTGCCTTATCACTTCCTGAACTCCTAACTTGTGGTTACCTGAATTTATCACCCCATACAGACAGAAAGAAACCTCCAGATATTTCTCCTTTGCTATCTATAACTTGCATCTGGGCTGGCATCCTTCCTTCAGATAAAGCAGATTTTCTTTGGCCAATAATTCATACCCATTACTGGAATAATCCCCTTTCAAGTGTTTTCTAATCCAAAATCCTACACACAAAGACCACAGTGTAAGGGATAAAGGATTACTAACACTTGACCAGGGAGCATTAAGTGGTTGGTACAGGCTGGCACGTGGCAGGGCTCTTGCGCCCTGTGGCAAGCTTGATTTTCATGACTTTCTACTCTGAACATGGTCACAGCCTCAGCTGATGCAGGAAGGGAGGCTGAGTCTGGTAACCCACTGAGGGGAGAGCTTCCCTTGGCTGATGGGGGAAGCTGCCAGAAAAATGTCCTACCTGGGCTGGAGGCCTTCCAGCATCCCCACACAGGGACAACCCCTTTTCCCAGGTGCAGAGAGAATGAACAGCCTGTGACCACTGTCTTTGGTTCTTAAAAGCAAGGCTCACCCAAATCTCTATGTTCCTTCTAAGAAATAATGTTTATCCACCTCTATAGAGGGAGGAGAACATACTACATTTGCAGTCCCCTTTGTTTGGAAACCATTGTCTCAACATACAAACACACACACACACACACACCCCATGTACACATAACACACAATACATTCACAACACATGCACATATACAGATGGGCACATATGCAACACAAATATACAGAAAACACACACAGCACACAATACTTACACAAGATACACACATACCTATCTATATATGCATACACATACACACATATACAACAAACACACAACACACATACATATACAAAACACAATACACACACACACACACAACTCACGCTTTATTAGCACACACTGGTTTCAAGTAAAGTAAGAGAAAATCATGACCAACATTACTTCTATTTCTTCCCCGAGCTAAACAGTAAACTATGTGGAATAATCTCCACTCTTTCACAGTCCCCAAACCTGTTACCCCATGCTCACATTGGACCTCCTGACAGGGGACCCACCTGACGCATGTCACCAGCCCTGCCTCCATACCTGCTTGGGCCTCTGCAGGAGTTCCTGAGCCACTGCTGTGGCAAAGATGGCTCTGTTGCTCCCTGGGCTGAGCTGCAGGGAGAGTGAAAGCCCCGTCACCAGCTGGACCCCGAGGTCTGTGATAGTCACCTTCTCATCCAGCACGGTAATGGTCTTTTCAGCCAGGATGGCATCTGACAGAGGTGACAGGATCTGGAGGGCAGAACCAACGCAGAAGGAGAGGTTTTTGGTGGCCCCAGCAATCATCTAATCACACAAACAATGCTGCATGCAGAGCAAGGACATGAGCCAGGGACAGCCTGTGAGCCAGGATGAACATGCATCCTTCTAAAACATGTTTTGCTTGTGAACATGGAATGTAGTTTTTACATAACAGAATTTCCCACCATACACTACCCTCATTCTGGATAGGAGGAATGAACATTTGCATTAATCTGTGGACTAACTTTGTGATTCTTTGACAGCACAGATCATCTCTTCTATTGTTTAGTACACATTTTGTTTAAAATTATTTACTTTAATTAAATGACTTTAAAAAAAAAACAACCTTCATTGCACGAAAGAACAATGAGCTTGATATACTAGTCAAATACTTATATATTTTTCTCTCACTCATGAAAATCAATGTGAAGGTGGAGCTTGCTAGCCCAGGTTCCATACTAAATCATGTTGTGTGCCACTGGGAGTCCGCGTACCAAGCTTTGGGAAATGCTGAGTTGTGATGCTCAGTTAATTTTGGAAAAACACCTTGCATCCTCTGATAAACATAGGTTTGGAGTCTCTATCTCTGGTGCCAAAATCCCAAAGTCTCATTTCTCATCCTGCCCTGCAGAGACCTGAGAAATGAGGCTTATGTCCAATTAAAACTCTGGACACGAAATCCTGCTTTTAAAGTACATTTGTGGAATGACTTTTCTCTCCCCTTACCCCTTACACAAATTATGAAGAGCTGGCTTAGGCTGTTTGCAATGGATGAAATGGGTTTCATGTTCCATCTGCTTTCTTGATCTCTGACTTTTTTTCAAGGTTTTGGTGATATTTATGAGGATGTATGTCAAAAATAAGCTTTTCCCATGGCTCCTGAAGCCCAGAAATCAAAGCTCAATATTTCTATCCAAATACCATCTTTAGTTTCTGGTTCTCATTATGACAATACAAATGGAAGTGAGCCTGAGATATGAGTCCCCAGAATCAAGTGGGCCGGTGAATTGATAACTTAGGAGGACACAGTGGGAACAAATAAAAGGGGAGAACTAAGTGTCTCAGGAGTCAATGACCCACCAGGACAGCTTCCACCATTAATGCATAGGAAGCCTGCCTGTTTCCTCCTTCATATTATCTGATCTCTGAACTCTATGTTATTTCCTCTTTGCACTTAAATGATCACTTGGAATGAGTGGTTAATTCCAGATTCTCCTTTTCTTCCCAGTTTCCAGGTGTCATCATTAGTATAGCCTATGAATTTATTGCAGGAACTCAGGTCTTTCAACTTCTTAGTCAATAGTGGACATTGCAATCTATAAGGCAGGTATATTTTGTTTGATATATATATATATATATTACTTTAAAATAGAATTAATGGTCATCAAAACCAGAAGATTTTACTTAAAAAGATAGGTTTTCTCTCTCCTGGAAAAGTTGTAACATCTGGCCACACTGGTCTTGCATTTCTTCTTGGCACCTTTTGGGTACGAGTAGCAGCCTGTGCCTGCACCACAGTCCTCACCACTCCTTATTATCTTCCTAATACTCAGAGCAAAATCGGCCAACATTGGGCCAGCCTGTGGCTCACTTGGGAGAGTATGGTGCTGATAACACCAAGGCCAAGAGTTCCGATCCCTATATAGGGATGGCCGGTTTACTCACTTGGGAGAGCGTGGTGCTAACAACACCAAGTCGAGGGTTAAGATCCCTTACCAGTCATTAAAAAAAAAAAAAATCAGCCAACATCTTTCAGCTCACATTCAATCTGCTCCCTTCCCTGATGGTGCCTTCTCAGCTTTTTTTTTTTTTTTTTGGTGCATATTTGTGGGGTGGAGTGTGTTGTTTCAAGACATGAATATTCATACATTGATTCAGTCAGGGTCGACAGCATAGCTATTCTTTCTATCTAACATATTGATTATACATATTTGTGGAGTACAAAGTTGAATATCAATACAAGTATACAATGTGTGATGATCAAATCAGGGTAATTAGTATATTCACCATTACAAAACCTAGTCATTTCTTTGTGATGATGAGGACATTCAACGTCCTCTCTTCTAGCAGATAGCACAACTTTGCACTTGTTACCTTCTCAGTCTTTAGAGATCATTTGTGCGTGTGACTACTAGTCTATAGCCCAAACCCATTTGTTTTTCTCTTTGAATAAAATGATCTCTTTTAAATACCAGCCAAGTTTCCAGAATAGGTATGTTTTAAATCTTCCCTAATCCAGTATAGTTTCAGCTATAAGAATTCCTCATGCACAGCTGTTTTGGAAACCTCACAGATGGCCTGATAAGATGATCACCTCTCTTCCGCATGGGGCAGTTATTGAGGAATAAATTCTCCCTTTGTTCTCAGGGTGGAGATAAATGACCAAGCCCACATTAAGCTCCCAGAGCAGCGTTTTGTGAAAGTGTTTGTTTCAAACACCCCAGTGTTGCTCGCTGCTCCGCTCCATTCCCTGGGCCCCAGGAGTAGTGTCCAGCAGACCAACGGAGTCATAATAACTTTTTTCCTTGTTTATGCACATTTCTGAGATGCTCATGTTCTCATCAGGCCTGAGGTTGCATCTTGGTTAAAAGCAGCAACAATATCACGGTGGGATGGAAAGTTTTTAGGAGGAGTGGCCAGGCAAGAAGAGCTTGCTGGCTATGCCCATGATTCAAGTTAGCTCACCTTTAGAGCTTATTTCCCAAGACAGTAACACCTACCATGGCTCGGGGGAAAATAATGGGCTGGTGTTTTAAATAGGACCAACCAGAGAAGTCAGTACAGCGTTTCTCAAGTGTAAGTCATATGTGAAGGATTTTAAGATTTTTGTTGCATCATTATACCACTTATATTGATTACTTGATAATTTCTTAAAACTTAATCACTCTAAAAATAGATAACATTTTAAGCTGTGACAGATAACTGAATTTTCATCTGGGCAGAGCAGAGACAGGAAGATAGAAAGTTCTTGCCTTTGGGTATTTCTTACCTGAATGGTGGTCATCCCAAGCTCCTGTCCGATCAGGATCTGCCCCCCTTGCAACTTGGCGATCCTGGGCTCCTCCACCTGCATGAAGTCATTGATCAGCTCCGTGATGTCCACTTGCCAGTCTGAGCCCAAGAGGTGGGCCAAGTGTGCCCCAGGGCCAGCCGCCTCAGCCACAAACTGGGTCAAGACCCGCACCATGGCGTGCTGGTACTGCAGGGTGCAGCCCCGGCCCCTCCTCTCATCGTCCTCCTCTTCCTCGCTGTCCCGGGCTGGTCTGTCAAAGAGTCAGTTCAGGTTAGCAGATACTTATTTGTTGGACCGACTGTTTGGGGCTGTGAGTGACGCCCAGCGGGGGCTGCAAAGCTGAGTGAGTCTGGTTTACAGCTCAGACAAACACTCAGAGGTGACATCCAGAGCATTTAACCACTGGTATGGCATGAGTACTTGTCCATCAGAATGGACTGGGGTGGCATGCAGAGTTTAAGATGTTCCCAAAGATCCCCCACCTCCTGGTGTTTACTCAGTATAATCCTCTCCCCTTTAGTGTGGCTGGACCTAGTGTCTTTCTTCCAATGTAAAGATGATAGCAAAAGTTATCGAATGGTCACTTTCAGGGTTAGATTTTAAAAGACTGTGACTTCTGCCTTGCTGTGTTCTCTTTCCTTGGTCTTTCTCACCCGCTTGCTCTGATGAAGCCAGATGCCCTGTTGTGAGGTGCCCTGTGGTGACATCCACCTGGCTATAAATGGAGAGAGTGGCCTCTGGCCAACAGCCTCTGAGAAATGGAGACCTGCCAGCAACCACAGGAGTGAGCTTGGGTATAGGTCCCACCCCCCATGAGCCTTGAGAGGAGACCCCAGCCCCACTTCCAATTGTGTTGCAGCTTGTCAGAGACCCAGCCCAGAGGACCCAGCTAAGCCACACCTGGATTCCTGGTCCATAGAAACTGTGAGATAATACAAGTTGTTCTTTTAAGCCACACTAAGTATTAGGATAATTTTTGAACCACTGAGTTTGGGGATAGGCCACTAAATTATGTACAGCAATAGATAACTAATATGATATGGCTACGGATGGATGGCATAGCCCTATAAACAGCACACAAAGGAGGTGGGTCTCTAACCCACAGTAAGGTAAAATGGGATAAGAAAGGTAGAAAGTGCCAGGACGGTGTGGAGGAGAACGGTTCTGTCCTAGTCTCCATTGGAACAATAGCTGCTCACCTCTCAGACTGGCTCTGTTCTTGGATCTGAACCAAACAGCTGTGACAGCATCTGGGAGGTGCCATGATCAGACCTGACCAGCTCCTTGGTAAGCTTTTCCCTACAGTTTCTCCCCTCTGCAGGAACAAATGTTGCTCCTTAACCCACCCTCCCAGCTCAACACCGGACACCCCAGTGATTAAGACAAGAATTACTGCTGAAACTATCTTTCAATTGTACAGGGGACCCACAGCCTTCATCCTTGAAGCACTGCCTCTCTCAGGGGTCACAAGGACTAAAGGAGGAGACTTCTGTGAGTGTGGTCAATATCCAGATGGAGCCACTTGTGCCAAACCCAAACAAATTAGTGTCAGGAGGCTGAGAAGGAGGGCCCTTGTGCACAATTGCCCATGGTAAGGACTATTACAAAGACTGTGAAGGGCTCGTATGCACATATGAGCATGCCTGTAATAAGTTTTGCCAAGGACTTTCCAAACTGCAGCTTGCTACACAAGTTACAAGAACAGGTAGCTGGATGCACAAGAACACTTGCCCAAAACACTATCCTAATGAATTAATGTCAACCCCTGCAACAAGCCCCTGTAACCAATGTTCACTTTGTTTCAAAACACCTTGTGGGTACTCTGCATTTCATCTTTAAAAATCACCATCCTTTGCTTCCCTGGATATTCCTGTAATCTATCATAGCCTTCATTTCCCAGATTTGCAAATTCCCCACTCATTCATGATTAAACTCAATATTTTTAGAGAGCTTCTCTCTGTTTGTTATTTAGGTTGACACGAGGGAAGGAATAGAACAATTATCTCTCAGATAAGTACCCATTCTATGCCCCCTGCTGAGTACACAGACTCCAGGAATATTTCCTTGTCTAATTCTGCATATGCTTACTTTGGTATTCCACATGTCTTTAAGGGAGGAATCCTCATTCTTGGGTTTCTTTGAGATGACAATATCTATGGAGAGCCTGAGATTCTAGAACTCTCCTTACATGGTAATCACTGGGTTTCCTGAAGGTGGATGATGAAAACTCCATAACTCTATCAAATATAATCAGAGAAATGGACCAGGAACACAGTTGACAAGCTTTAGACCTCATTTCAATAAGGTGAAGGGAGCTCAGAGCTGCTGGGTTGGGGACATGGAGAAGCAGCTCAGGTCAGGCAGGATCTGTTCAGATGTATCTCCAGTGGACATCTGTTGTTTAATCCTTTGCAGTATCAATCCTCCCTTCTCCTGCTATTGATCCATTGATTCAGGCAGGGTTGAACTCCTTCTCTAGCTCCTCTGGCTCCAGCTCTGGGAGATTGTGGCTGAAGCCTAGCTAGCCACTCAGTGTATTCTATCCACTTGCCTGCAGTAACTAGATCAAGGATGGACATACAACCCAAGTGAAGATCAGGCTTAAATCCGAGACATTTATTGGGAAAAGTGGGATAGAGAGTATGCAATTTCTGCTGGAGTTGCAGAGAAGATAGGATGGAAGTCTGAAACCTCATGAGAAAAGCTTGATAGAGGATAAAGCCATCACAGAGAAAATCAGAGCTGACAGATGTAGAGAGACTCAGTCCTTAAGGTATCATGAGAATCCCCGGATCCAGTCATGTCCGAAATTAACCACCCTGCACATTTCCTTCTTAGCCTAAACACATTTGATGTGGGTTTCTGTCATGGAGTCTGATGAACACACCTACCTTTTGTTGGTGATGATAGGCACTCTCCAGCCCTTGATCTGGTTGAGCTCAGCATCTGAGACCTCAATCTGCAGTGGGAGCCGGGGCACCCATACCGTCATCTCCAGAGGACTGTTCAGGTGCTGGTAGGTGAAGTTGACCACCACATTAACCTTGCCTTTCATTTCTTTCCCATTGACAAAGACATAGTCACATCTGTCAGAAACCTGTGGAGAGGGGAAAAAGAAATGGGGAGGCAGGTGAGTTTTCATCTTATTTTAAGGATAGCATGAGGAAGAGGGATGGAAAGTACCATGGCTATTTTAGGGTAACTACTGTGAAGTGTAAATCCTAGTGTAGAGAGATATTGGTTGTTGCTTTTCAGTATAGATGATGCTGTTATGATAGATGCCATCGGAGCAACGTTGCCTGGGGTCCGCTTACCTGGTTTGGTAGACTCACCCCCCAAGTGCTGCAGGTGTGCTGCCAACAACTTATGCTGCATCTTCTCTAGAAGACCACCTTTAGGTGAGAGGAGCTGTCTCCCTCAGAGTTACCTGGGAGTTATATACCGCCCATTGCACCTCTCCACCTAGTGACTAACTGGTGGGGTACAAAAGCCAACCTCTGCCTCAATGAGAAGCAAACTGTGTGGTATAGTTTGTCATCCAGATCTTCTCATGGGACCTGGCTACGCTGCACCTGAAACCTCCTGGGATCCTGTGTAGTTCTCTCTTTTCCCCACCCTGATTTCTTTACCCCTGTACAGGTGTATCCTGAGAACTTCCTCAATCAATTATGTGCAGCCCACTTTCCCTCTCGGTTGTGGGGTGGATTCTGAAATGCACTCTGCAGGGATCCTTTGAGGGTCTCCGTGGGATTTCTCCAACATTGCTCTTCAAGCCAACTAGCTCCATCAATGTCTCCTAGTGGTCTCTCTTCCTTCCATGAGTCCTGTCTTCTGCCCACCTCACTCTGCATCCAGGGAATGCCCCCCAAATAAAACCCTGCTCTTAAGGGCATGTCTCAGGCTCTGCTTTCCAGAGACTCCAAACATGTGAACTCATTTCATCCTTGAAACAACCACAATTCCAGGCACTCCTGTTTGTCCCACATTCCAGAAGAGGAAACTGAGAGTGAAGGAGCCTGCCTACGGTCCTCTGCCACTCAGCCCTAGGAGGATGGCTCCAGAACCCACGTCCTCAAATACTGCCCATACACAGGATGCTTCTTTCCACCAATATTCACGAGAAGAACCAACCTTGTCCTTCCTTTGTCTTCCAGCTTTCCAGGGAAGAACTATGCATCCTTTAGATTTTTTCCCAAACAAGAGTTGGGGTAAGTCCTTGCAAGGGGTGGGACATGGTAGGCTGAATAATGGCCCCTAAAGATTCACATCCTAATCCCTGAAACCTGTACATGTTAACTTATTTGTCAAAAGGAATTTGTAGATGTGGCTAAAGTAAAGATACCTCCCACCAGCTTTATTGGCAAATAAGTAATTGATGAATAAAATTGAAAATATTTAAGGTGTACAACATGACGTTTTGGTATGCATGTATATTGTGAAATGATTATTGCAATCACGTTAGTTCCAATATCCGCCACCTCCCATAGTCATGTGTGTGTGCATGTGTGGTGAGAAGATTTAAGATCTACTCTCTTAGAAAATTTCAAGTGTATGATACATTGTTATTAAATATAGTTATGCTGTGTATTATATCCTGGAAAGGTATTTAACCTATATAACTGAAACTTTGTGTCCTTTGACCAATATCTCTCCATTTCCCCTACCACCAGCCCCTGGCAGCCACCATTCTACTCTCTGTTTTTATGAGTTTGCTTTTTCTAGATTCCACATGTAAGTGAGATCATGCGGTATTTGTCTTTCTGTGCCTGGCTTATTTCACATTGCATAATGTCCTCCAAGTTCATCCATGTCATCACAAATGGCAGGATTTCCCTTTTGTTAAAGGATGAATAGTATTCCACTGTGAACATATACCACATTTTCTTTATCCATTCATCCATTGATGGACACCTAATTTGTTTCTATGTCTTGACTATTGTAAATAATTAAATTAAACATCCTGAGATGAGGAGACTATTTTAGATAATTTGAGCGGGCCCCAAATGTAATGCCACTGTCCTTAGAAGAGGGAGGCAGAAGGAGATTTAACTATGGCTGCAGAAGGAGGCGCTGTGACCACAGAAACAGCTCTGCTGCCAGCTTTGAAGAAGGGCTGATGTAGGAGGGAAGGCGGCTCTGGAAGCTGGGAAATGCAGGGATGCGGATTCTCTCCTGTAGCCTTCGGAGAGAGTGCAGCCTGCCAACAGCGAACCTGATTTCAGACTCTGGCCTTCAGAACGATGGGAGAATGGATGAGTGTTTATTGTTTTACAAAGCCACTGAGTTTGTGGTAGTTTTTTTTTATAGCAGCCAGAGGAAACTTATCCAGAGAGGAGAGGAGCATGAACTGCAGAGCCACGAGAGTGTCCTCCTGCCACGGGCATCGCTGGTTAAGCTTGGAGCTGGGATGGGAGGAGCCAGGAGCCCCCATTTATTGAGGACCTAATAGACGCCAGGGTTGGCAGCTGAACATGTTGCAAGTATCATCCCATCCAGCGCTCATAGCAGCCCCGGGAGGCAGGCACTATTGTCATCCTCTTTTCACCATGGTGAACCTGAGGCCCGGAGATATTGTAACTTTTCCAAGGACATGAAGCTGGAAAGTGGCAAAGACTGAATTCAGCCCCAGTGGGCATCCTGCTGCCTTCCTCTCCACGGCAGGTGGGTCCTTCCTGCCTGACAGCTCTCCTGCAGTCTGTCTTTGTAAATGGATGAAAACTTCCCTTTAGTGCTTGAAGGGGTATGAAGAAAAGCAAAGCAGAAATTACTACATTGCTCAAACATCATAAAATGCATTTCCGATGCAGGTCCCTTTCGTCTTCACACTGGGGCACACAGAGATGAAATGCACAGGAGGGGTTGTTGCGAGGCGCGACCTCGGCTGAGGGTGATCGATAACTCTCAGTAGAAATGTGGGCCCAGATCCATTTATGAGTTGCCAATAGCCAAAGAACTTAAATCTGATTGAAAGTCGAATGGAACAAGCTCCAGAGGTTTTATTATACTTTGTGGCCTGGCCACTGCTCTCCCTGCTTCAGGGGCCAGGAAGTCTTTAATCTGAGGCTTTCTGAACCTTTCCCCCTTTCAAGTCTTCTATTTCTAGCTCAGGCTGAATTGCCAAGACAATCAGGCTTCTTGAGCAAAAGAAAGAGAGAGAACAGGAAGAGAGATGGGGGATAGAGAGAGAGAAAAACAGAGGAAAAAAGAGAGAAAGAAGGAAACAGACAGAGATAAAGAGAAGGAAGGTAGGGAGGAAGGAAGGACGGGAGGGAGGGAGGGAGGAAGAAAGAAAATATTGAAACGAATGACTGATAAGGCTCATTTTCAGAGAAACAAGCTCTTTCATGAATTTAACTCTGGGCCATCTTGCCAAACCAGGTGTTCTAAGAAAAGCAGCCGGGTGCTCCCTTTGGGAAAGCTGGCCACCAACATGCTCCTCCCCACTGAGTGAAGTGGATGCCTGGCTGTACTAGGTATAGCTGTGAGTGTAAAACTCAGACTTTTTAAAAAAACTGAATGTTTATTCTTTGAGGTAATAAGAAAAAGTGGGAAGTAGACATTGATAAAATTGAGGCAGTCTGTGCCCAGGACTCCGAACTGCAGTACTGGATCTGTGGTGCAGGGCAGGGTGTGTGTGTGTGTGTGTGTGTGTGTGTGTGTGTGGTGCTGGTTAGGTCAGGTAATAAAGACAAGCAATATATTCAGGTGGAGGGTTTGTAAATCTCTACATCGCAATCCTCCAGGTGCCCGTGCATGGCTGTCAGCTGCAACCTGTGTACCGAGACAGTCAGCAGAACTGTTTGCTGATGAGTTCTGGTTCTTCTTCAGGCCCATGTTAGGCTGGTCCTTCTAGTTCATTTGTTGTTGGGTGAGGATGTGACCATGTGGGCCACTGTGATGTGAACAGGAGAGACAGATGTCATCTCCTTGCTGGAACATTTAATTTTCGACGACGGACTGCCCAGAGTTCACCTTTCCTTGAACGTGGTGCCTGTCAGTGTTTGAGGTAGTGGCCGCTCATCAGCCTGGGGTCTAAGTGTCTGTGATAGACAGAGCCTCCAGCAAAGCCACTGTGGACAGGGAGTACAGATATATGAGTGTACCTCAAAACGTTCATGGGAAGATTCGTATTATCTTTTAATTCTGTTTTTTCCACAAACAATTTAAAGTACTCTTTTACACCCTTCTTATTTTAAGTCACTGAGATTTTGGGTTATTCAATACTTCACTTACACTGAGCTTATCCTGACTGCTGCAACGTGCATGGAACACATTCTGATCGCTGTGTTAATAAAAACAATGCGCCAAATTAATGGATTTGATAGGCGAGGTCTGGGTGAATAAGATGGATGAAGACAGGTAAGATAATGAGGAGGTGGCTATGAAGATTCTAATTTTTGCAAATACAAAATGAGCCAAGAATGTAATTGGGGTCTGTCCTGTGGGGCAGAGGCCTCTGTTACAATCGGGCTGCACACGCATCACTCCTGAACATCCAAGTTATGAGATGTCCCCCTCCTAATGTTAATGGCTTTCCAATGATTAAATTTATATGCCAGAGAAGTAAATAAAAATCAGGGAGGACTGACACAGCCTCACAAGATTCACCTTGGAGGAGGGTTTGGGAGAAGCTGGGGGAGGATTTGAGCAGAATACAAACATCGAGGTCTCATGGGGGAAAAACTTTGGTGGTAAATAAAAGGGGTTTTATTGAGCATATGTGCTTGCCAGTTTTTGGACATGACACACACTCATGACACACACTCACGTGCTTTTTAAAATTTAACTTTAAATTAAAAAAGTTAAAAAAATACATTCTATTGGGTATATTTGAGATATACAACAAAATGTTATGAGATACATATAGATACTAAAAAGGTTACTGCAGTGAAGCAAATTAACATATCCATCATCTCACAGTTACTCATTTCATGCATGTGTGTGTGTGGCAAGAGCAGCTAAATTACTCAGCATGAATCCTGTGGATGGTACAGTTCTATTGCCTCCAGTCCTCACTTTGCACATTAGATCTCTAGATTTGTTCACGGTGTGTATCTGCTACTTTGTATCCTCTGACATGCATCTTTTCCCACGCATTTCCTGCCCATACCCTGCCACCCACCAGTAACCACTGTTGGAATCACATGGTTTCAAATCAAAGGTACTACAGGGTCCCTGCCTGTTGCCTCTCTCTGTGGAGGGGACCCCAGCTTAGCAGGTGTCAGCTGTGATCAGCTGGGGTGGTTACAAGTTATGGCTGGGGCCACCTGGATAGCTCTTTCTGTTTCTTGTTGATACCAAATATGTTCAAACCTGTGTAGACGAAGCAGAAAGAGGATGAGAGTACAAAAATACTGCTCTGGGTTCTGGAGAAGGTGTTTGAGAAACTCTGTGCCAGGCAGGATCACCAATGATTTACCCAAACCATCTTCTGTCCCAGTTTCAGTGAGAAGACACCTTCCTGCCCCAAGCTCCTCACCTCCACCCAGGGGCAGGCTCTGCAAGCTGCACACAGCCTGGGGGACTGGACAGGGATGAACAGCTGACCGAAGCTGAGCTCGGGATTCTGTCTTTCAGGAGTCTGGAACTGGTGCAAAGACTCACGCCAACCCATACCAGGTCCTTGTGATGGGAGAAGATAGGAGGCTGGGGCTATGTGGACATGGAGCTTAGAAGGCCAGTCTGGAGAAAGACACAGATAGAATAGCTGCTTGATAGGAGTGAAAAAGGGAGTGAGAAAGAGAGGGAGACAGAGAAAGGCAAAAAGAGAGAGAGAGAAGAAGAGAGACAGGGAGAGATAGAGAAAAACAGTGAGTGAGAGGGGAGGAGAGAGCAAGGAAGCAGTTGGGGGACAGGAGGAGAAGACGCTGCCTTTCTCTGATGACCACCCAGTTCCCACCTCTAATCCCTCTGGGCCCAACTTCACTTCCTGCTCTTAGATTCCTTCCGAGCCTCCTGTATCTGCCCAAACATTTTCCCTATTTTTGCTCACATCAGTTTTCACAGGTTTCTGTGATGTTCAATCAGACAATTCCTGATTAAAGGATATGTCTCTGACAGTAGACACCAGCTTTGATGCAGCATGTCAAGGAGGTGCCAAGGTGGGGAGGGGTGGGTATGCTCTGCCCCGGCAGGAAGGAGTATTTTATCAATAATTTTGCTTAGAAATGTTGGCTCATGGTATGATGAGCTGTGGACCAGCTGCTTGTTAGTTTTATTACCATTTAGGAATATCCATAGGCAACATACTTGCTAGTGCCTGC
>NW_007735384.1:83311-84119 GCF_000696425.1 Galeopterus variegatus | reverse complement strand
CAGATACCTTTAGTCCCTTTTTTAAAACACCATTGTACCATTCAATCATTCCTGCTGCCTGGGGATGATATACTGAAGAGACAACTGGGAGGCACACCTCTGAAGCCCATATCCAGTAAAATGGGTTCCGTTATTACTATGACTACAGGCTGACCATACATGGCCATAAGGTTATTCAGTGCCTTCACAGTGTTAACCTGGTCTGGGGCCATACAAGGCCATACAAACAGAAGACCAGTAGCCATATCAACAGCAGTGAAGATGTATCTGAAATTCTCTGACCTTGGCAGTGGTCAAACAACATCCACTTGCCATCAAGTCAAGGGCAACCTTCCTCGAGGTATTTGCCCATTTGTATGGGGCAGCCACTGTGGGTGTGGGCTCTCTTGAGCACAAACTGGACAAGCACAATAGACATTCACTACATCTTCCCATTTTATAGGCAAGGCCCATCTTTGGGCCGCCATCCACATGGTTTTGCTGCCAGCATGTTGCATTTGTTGATGTAACCACAGGGCTACATAAGTAGCTGGGGCTCTCTCCAGCCATCTTACCTTAGCCAAGGCATCAGCCTCATCATTTCCTGGACTGGCTAAGGGGGAGTGTCCTGTGACATGGAAAAGAGTTACTTCTTTCTCATGCCCCAATTCCCATAACTCTTGCCACATGGCTTGTCCCCACAGGGGTTGGTGGCTTACCACCCACTGTTGATATTTTCTTTTTTTTTTTTTCCTTTTTGTCTTTTTTACTGACCGGTAACGGGATCACAACCCTCGGTGTCGCGCCCGTACCAGGGACCGGCAACAGG
>NW_007735384.1:81284-82311 GCF_000696425.1 Galeopterus variegatus | reverse complement strand
ATATATACATACAGTATATGTACAATGAGGCAATTGTCCTATGCCCAATGGCAGTGACACAGCTTTGACTTCAGTACTATGTCCTCCTCCTCCATAGCCATCTCTACAAACTGTGGCCCGTGGAAACTTCTCTGGATTGTCATATATCAGGCTACATTCTGCACCTGTATCCACCAATGCTAAAACTTGCTGTACATTTATCCTTGACTGATGTATTGCCAATTTAATGTGAGGCCTCCAGTCCTCATCTGCCCCCAAAAGATGAGCACCTTCACCTGCTCCCGAGTCAAAATGGAACATTTCATCCACCTCCTCGGGAGCAACCAAAAAATCCTTCAAATCCACTGAGCATACTTTGCTACCTGTTTCTGGATGTTTAGTGAAACACTGCTCATGGCGCAATTGCTGCCACAAGGCAAACAGAACTGCATTTGGTTGCTGGTCAATTTTCTTTTTATCAACCCCTGCTGCAAGCAAGTCAAGTCACATCTGCTTATGGCTAATCTTGCTTGGTCCCTTTGGGATAAAATCCCTATCATTTCTTGGGGATTTGATCTTACCCACCTTTTGGACCCCTTTTGCTTGTCTGCTATCCTCTATTTCACCCAAGCTGCTATCATTCTCATTACTTCATGTATTGGATGACCAACGTGTGAGGCCAGTATGACCATCAGTGACCCAAAGGATGTTGATGGAGCATTTTGCAGCACTATGTCTCTCATGCTGCCTGTAAAACTTTCATCATCTGGACCATGACTGTTCAGATTAAACATGGGCTGCCACATTCCCAGTTCCCGAATTATTCGAACCAACTCAGCATATGTTTGCCATTTACTAACAATCTTGGGCAGTTTTCCAGCATTCACCCACAGGGTTTGGGCCACTGCATTCACCCATTCCATTAAGGAGTAATTGCCTGGCCCTTGTGCATATCTGTGGCTATCCTGCAGCCACTGCCTCAGGGACAGGTGTATGGTAATGGAGGCCAATTTCTCCATCTCCTCACCAGAGTATACCACACTATCCA
>NW_007735384.1:68346-78845 GCF_000696425.1 Galeopterus variegatus | reverse complement strand
CATTGCAGCACTCTTTACAATAGCCAAGAGTTGGAATCAGCCCAAAGGTCCATCATCGGATAAATGGATACGGAAAATGTGGTACATATACACAATGGAATATTACTCAGATATAAAAACGAATGAAATACTGCCATTTGCAACAACATGGATGGACCTTGAGAGAATAATATTGAGTGAAACGAGTCAGGCAGAGAAAAAGAAATACCACATGTTCTCACTCATTGGTGGTAGCTAAAAAATGAACAAATTAATTCAGCCACATATACACACACAAAAAACCGGGGGGGAGGGAGAAGATATAACAACTATACCTTTTTGAAGTTGTTACAATAAGCAAATGGAAAGGACATTCTTGGGGGGGAGGGGAGAGAGGGTGGAGGGAGGGAGATGTCAGTGATGGGCCATAATAATCATATACATTGTATATTGACAAAATAAAAATTTAATGAAAAAAATAAAAATAAAAAATAAAAATATTAAAAAAAAAAAAATTGGTGACTGAGGACCTGAGATTCTCACTGGAATAAATAGGATCTGCAATCAATGGTATGCTATTCCAGTGACCTTCCATTTCACTCTAGGTGATGCTCAGCATTCTCTTTGTACTGAATCCTGATTTCTCCATGTATCCAATGTCAGGTCAGCTTTTCTGATTTTAATCTTAACCCCCCCCCCCAGGTGCCATTCCTCTCTGCCATGCCTCTTCCTAACTAGTTTCTAGGTCAGGTGACTCTCATTTGTCTTATTGGGGTAAAAAGAGGGGCATTATTTTTCTCCTCAGTTTTGTTTTGCCACTGAGAACTTGAAGGTACATTTCTAGACCCTGACTCGTCAGGGATAATACAGAAAAACTATCTATATATCTATGAGAGAGAAATAGAGAGATAAAGAGATAGAGATAGAGAGAGAAAGAGAGAGAGAGAGAGAGGCTAAGATTTTGCCTCATGCAATTGAGCAGGCCAGCAAGTCAATACCTGAAGGATATACTCAGGGAAGAATTGATGGTCTGTTCCAGTCTGAAGACAGTCTAGAAACAAAATTTCCTCTCTTTCAGTGGGGGGGCTGGGGGAGTGGGGACAGGACTCTATCTTGTTTCTTTTAAGACCTCCAACTGATTGAATTAGTGTGAAGTATGCATAGCAAATGTACTTCACAGGGCCTGGTTCCAAAGTCTTGCAGTTTCAAATAATGACCTTGCAAAGGACAGTAAATATTCCCCAGGCTATATAGTCTCTGTTGTAAGATTACAAAAAAAAAAAAAAAAATTGTAACACAGCAAGGTTGCTGGCTCAACCTTGATATGCAAAGATACTAGGAAATTGCTGTAAGAAGAGAATGTTTGCTAAAATCAAGCTTTTGTTAGTGGATCACTTAACTGCATCATAGAATGTCACCTTACTGAATGTTATCAGCTTCTATTGTTAAACTGTACTTAGCACTTAAGTGCATCATAGAATGTCACCTTACTGAATGTTATCAGCTTCTATTGTTAAACTGTACTTAGCAAAAACCCCACCTATGTTCTTTTCCTGGAATTTCCTGGTCTAGAAAAACCCCACCTATGTTCTTTTCCTGGAATTTCCTGGTCTAGAGAATAAATGTGGGAAGAGAACCCCAATTCGTGGTTAATTTCACAAATGGAAGGAAGATTAGCCCCTTTTCAGGGTTTCTCACTGCTCGGAAGAGATGGGCTTTGAGTAATCTTTGGCGGCTCCATCACCCAGGGGAAAAGGGGTGATGTATCCGTGGGAGGCAAAGCAACAAATTAGGTCCACCTGTTTTGTGAAGGTTAATCTGCTTAACTCAGAAGCTGCTGGTTTAAATATTAATCTCATCTAAAAATACTTTCATAGCAACATTTAGACTAGTGTTTAACCAAGTACCTGGGCATCTGATGCCTCAGCAAAATTAATACATGTAAATAACCAACACAGATTCACTTATTGTCAACTTGGCACACATAAACATTTTTTCTAACCATACTTAATCTCTACGTAAAGAAATTACAAGCTGATACTTCCACCTAACATGATGCAACTATCCTTTGTACAACCAATACACACTAACACTGTTCCCAAAAGGGAATATAATGTTCACTTTTCTTGATATTCTTTGACTTTACTATGATTTTAACAACTCTTAAATACTGTGACATAAAGTAAGTAAATACATTTTAAATTTTATGATAAAATGATAAAAGAGGATGAAAAAGTATATATTTATATTTACACATACAAACACACACACAAAAACATTCATAAAAAAATTAAAAACAGTACAATTAGGGTCATCACTTATGTAACCGGTCATGTTGTTGTAACTGGTATTTAACATTGCCCATTCTCCCATTACTTGTTTTGTAATTTTTTTTTTTTTTTTTGCCCTCAGCAAGTAGTTCAGCTACTTGTGGTGCTTCACATGGTGAGACAACCCAAACTTTCATTCCTGATGAAACGTGGCCATTACTAGTCCTGCCCAAACTAGGTTTATATAAATCTGTTCAGGTTACCATACACAACACTATACACTGGGTGACTTAAAAAACAGAAATCTATTTTCCTACAGTTCTGGACACTGGAAGATCAAGACTAAACTGACAGCAGATTTCTGTCTGGTGAGGGCTCTTCCCTGGAGTTGTAGACAGCAGACTTCTTACCATGCACTCATGTGGACTATTCTCTGTGAGCAGAGAGAAAGAGGAGAGCAAACTCCATGGTGTCATCTCTCCTTATTAAAAACACTAACACTTTTGGGTCAGGGTCCCATCTCATAACCTCATGTAACCTTATTACTTCCTCAGAGGATCCATCTCTAATACAGTCACACTGGACTTCAACATATGAATTTTGAACCAAAGTAAACATTCAGTCCATAACAGAATGGTTGCAGTTTTCTGTTGACTTTAGCCACAGAGCATGGTAATATTAAGAGATGCCCTAGGGTTCTCCTGTATGCCAGGTATTCTCTTCCTTAGCTCCATTGTGGAGTAGCCGTCCAGTTTCTTCTTCATAGCCAGGATCAATCACCCCAGTTAGCATGGGAACTATCTTCTTTGACTGCTGACTCGAAGGTATAAAGAGTTCAAAGTGGCTGGGTGGCATTCTTAACTTCTGAGTTTAATGGAATTGACATTGTGTCCGCTGGTGGAAGCTGTCTACGTTGGAATGAAGGTTTTATGCCAGCAAAGCATAAAGTCGCAGGGAGTCATGCAAAACCTCCATGTCCATCTCTTGATTCCTGGAGTGGTGAATTCTGCCTACAGAATATCAAGCACCAAATATTGACCATTGACTCAGAGCATAAACAGCTTTCTACAGAACCTTCCTCCAACCCTGCAAAGTACTGCCTGCTCGCTGGTGCTGTGACTTCATGTTAAAGAGCGATTCTACTGTTCTATCAAATTAGCTGCTGTTTTCAGAATTTTCTCTTTGTCTTCAGCTTTTGACAGTTTGACCACAGTGTGTCTCAGAGAAGACCTTTTTTGGTTAAATCTGCTTGGTGATCTTTGAGCATCTTGGGTCTGAAAGTGCATAATTCTCCAAATACTTAGAGAGTTTTTCCCTATTATCTTGTTAAAATGTTTTTTGAGGGCCGGCCCGGTGGCGCACTGGATAGTGCACCACTTGGGAAGCGCGGCGGCGCTCCCACCGAGGGTTCGGATCCCACATACAGACTGGTTCCCGCTCACTGGCTGAGCGAGGGGCTGGCGCAGCACTGAGGGTTGCGATCCTGTTGCCGGTCCCGGTCCGGTATGGGCGCGACACTGAGGATTGCTGTACATTGCCGGACACGAAAAAAGACAAAAAGGAAAAAAAAAAAAAAGTTTTTTGATGCCTTATCTCTTTTCTTCCTTTCTGGAACATCCATAATATCAATGTTTTTACACTTATAGTTTCATTTCTGGACAAACAAAACTGTATAAATTAATCACCACTAGATCACCCTATAAGGAATCCTTAAGAAGTCTATACCTGGAAGCAAAAGAATGATAACTACCATGATCATAACAGGCAGACAAAACTGACTGGCATAGCACATATGCAAACCAGAAAGAGAAAAAAAAAATATATCATTTCACTACAAAAAGCAACAAATAGCAAAAACAAACAACTTAAGAGACAGTACCAAAAGATAAGTTGAATAGAAGTCAATATAATTTTTCCACTGCAGCTTTATGCTTTCATTCTTGTAAATCTAACTAAAAATATTTAAAAACAATTTTAAAGTACACATCGTCTTACTTATTTGATCCTGTACTAGCCTTTAGTAGACAATTACAGAATACTAGACAAGGACCTTGTCCAGATGTGAGGACTGACACATGGAAAGGCAGTTATCTTGACTTCTAGAATGTGGAATAAAGGAAAGAACATATCAAAATGTATGCAACTTAGGGATCAAGATGCAAAGTGCTCAGAAGTAAGATTAAGAGAGGGTTCATTACGACAAATTGCCAACACCATTTCTAAGCTCTGTGCAAGAGAACATGAACATCTTAGATGAAGAGATGCATCTAAGTTGGAGAAGAACAAATTCTGAAGCAGGAGTGGACACTGTAGGGCCATGGGGTGCTACTGAGGTAAGAATGAGCTGTGAGAAGTCAGGGAAGATAAGTTCCCTGTGACTGGACCTCCAGAGAGACAAGTGACCGCAGGGGAGCTGCAAAGATGGGCAGCATTCTAACCATCCAGCTTCTTTGATCAATCAGGCCACGGGGTTGGTAATTCAACAGGAAGGTTGTAGACAGCATCCCAGAAGTTACCAGGAAGGGTTCAGTAGAATCAGCTTCAAGAAGATCTCTTATGCTTGGCAGGGCACCAAAGACTGCTTCCTCCACACACAGAGTCAGATAGGGGCTCTCATCCTTGCTCGATCAGAAGGTCTCTTGATGAAAAGGGAAAACAGGGCTCCACAGGTTTCTCCAGGAGAAAGGAGAAAGGTGTTTTCACATCTGAATAAATATGTATTCTAACTTATGTTGGCAAGGCAGAAAAACTAAAACTACAAAATAGGAAGAAGAAGGTGTAACTCAGACTGAAGAAATAATTATCCCTCCTGAAAGTGAGCAAGGTTCTTTGCCTGTTTAATCCCCTCTATTTAAAAGAATACTTTTTCCCCAGATTCAGTGCTCCCCTCCTCTACCACCTCAGTAGACAGCCTATAAGCTGGCCCTCTTTCTTAATGCAGAATGGCTTCAGAACCACAAACTAACTCACTCAAACACATTCAGTCTATTCTTTCCAAAGCCTCCCACACTTTGTCCCCACAAACTGCCCCACACATCTGCAGACCAAGGTGGATGAGTTTTAAATGAGTGGAGAAGAGTGAAGGCAGGGCAGGCATGGGTATGGACAGGATTCACTCAACAACTCAGAGGCCTCTCCTCCTCTTCCCTTGAGCTCTAGTGGCCCCCGCTTGGCTATTGCCGCTTTTGAATAGTTGTAAATTTTGTTGAATTGTGGGACAGAGTGACGCTGGGAACTGTCTGTTCTGCCATCTTGACCAGAAGCCCTTTCGTTGTTATTTTATTACTTAAAACAAAATATTTTTGAAGGTGATTTAACAGGTATTCTTAAAATAATTTCAAGTCCTAGTGAGAGGTGATAACTAAAATATCAACTCTGACAAGGTCATTTAAACTGTAGTGCCTTGGGAGATCTGGGACAAGTCAATAATCATATCCCACATCCTAGAAACCATTTTCATAAGACTATTTTTACATAGAAGCAGATGTGATGATACCAGAAAAGCTAAAAATGACCTAGAATGCTACTTGTAATGCTTGCCCTAGATCCCTCCATGAAGGATGTAACCTAGTAACAATCCCAAAACTATACCTCATGTACAACCAATAGGAAAACTCATGTAGGGATGAGAGAGGGGGCATCCTGTTCTCTCTCTTTGATTTTTCCCCTTCTTGTAATTAGAAAATACTAAGCTTGGCTGGGCCCTTGTCAGAGGGTATTTCTCAGGGCAACCTGATTTTTGTATGTCCATGGTTGTAACTGTCATATTGGATCAATAAATTCTATGCTTTATATGCACTAACTGTATTGTGTACTTAAAATTTTGCCAAAAAGACAGTAATTATGTTAAATGTTTTTATCAACCAGAAAAGGACAGGGACAGGAGAAAACTTTTGGAAGGGATAGATATATTTATGGCATTGATAATGGTGATGGTTAAATGGAGGTGTGCTTACCTCCAAAGACATCAAGTTTTATACATTAAATAGGTACAGCCTTTTATATGTCAATCATACCTCAATAAGGTGTTTTGTTGTGGTTTCCTTTTTTAGGAGAGCAGTGATAGTGCATGGCATGCTGGGCCCAATACATACACTCAAAATGTCACCACTGGATTCTCCTAATCTCCAGACAAGGATCCATTAGAGGGATTCCCTCCACCTCTATCTGAGAATATTGACTTGCTTTGCCTGAGGAAACTATAATGATCTCTTCTGAGGCATGGCCTTGTAAGACTACTGATTCTCCGGAGACCACCCCACCATACCTCCTTGCTTCTAGACTTGAAATTAAACTCAAGTCCCAGCAGGCCCAAGGGTGAGGACATAAGTGTGACTCATGAGGAGGTATGGTACCCTTCAGAATAACCACATGATTTTCCAATTTATATAAATTAAAATCCAGGAAATATCTGTGGAAATGGACATTAAGTTTGTAATGTAATGGTTCAAAAATGTAAAGTTGGATCAGGTCAAATTTATTGATGTAAAACCAGAAATCAAGATTAGTCACTGAAGCTCAGGAGGTTAGAAGGAGCTCAAACAGTTTGGTTGAATGGTTGTAACATGGTCCAATGTATGTCTTACACTAAATGAAAAAGAAATGCCAGACCTCCATTGGCATACTGTAGAGGAAAGGATTCAAAATCTATAGGATATTGGAATGTTAGAATAAGTTTGTCATTTAAGACCTGCTAACACACCCTGGGAACATCCAGAAAACACACCTTTCATGACGACTGTAAAGGGAACCCAGCATCCTTGAAGGGCTCTTTGATCACTTTTCTCTGTAGGTCAGAAATATGGTGGGAGATACTGTCACTAAACTGGGGAACCTAAATTGAATGGGGTAATTATAGCAAGGTGTAGAGGGGCTAAACTTTAGCATTTCAATGACACAGACAAGGTAGTCATGCTGATTATAATACATTGCTGAGTCAAAGCAGCAATCAGAATATTTTGACTTGTGCACACCAGTGATGTTGGCTACTTGATCATTGTGTTGCTAGAAGTGGAAGATATGACATGTCCACTGAATTATTGTGTAACCTGTATAAACAAATGTGTTCTAGGTCATTTGAACAAAAGTCAAACCTGTCATAAAAGCAGCATCAAGCTTCTCAGTCAATCTCCAGACTTGAGCCAGTTTATGTACATACCACCTCTTGAAGAGAAGGCTTAGTCCTCTTGAAGAAAAACTCTCTACACTGGCAAATATTTATACTGTTAGTCTTTTGCTCAGCCTTCACAAACACACACACACACACACACAAAAAAAAAAATTTGTGGGATTATTAGGCAAAGGATCTAAAATGACAATAACTACAAGATACAAATTGTCATGTGGTCCACCAAGCAGACTAAGGACTTACTATGGAGGCTAAGTGATCAACGGAGTTTTAACTCAGTTTTATCTATCAGTAGATCCAATGGGTCCTCAAACCCATCCTTTAATTTTTGCACTATCCAGAATGTACGATTGAAGTAGATACACTCAGAAAGTAGCAGAATCTCCACGCTGATTTCTTGATCAGTGAAGTGAGGTCTCTTATAGTAGAAAAGGCCAAGTGAGAACCACTAGAACTTCCTCCACCTAGGAAAATAGTAAATTTACAACAATATCCCATCTCTGAAGGTATTACAAAGATTAGTGCCACCACCCCAAACTTTCAGAATACAGGGATGATGATTCCTACGACATCCTCATTTGATTCACCTACTTGAATTGTGCAGAAGACCAATGGAACATGTATAATGAAAGTGGACAATTGGTAGTGACCCCAACAGCAGCTGAGGTATCAGGTGTGGTTTTATTGTTGAGAAAATTGACACATCTCATGACACATGATGTACAGCTATTAAACTAGCAAACACTTTTTCCTATGTACTAGTTAGTAAATACCACCCAAAACTCCTTGCTTTCAGCGGGCAGTGCCAGAAATACACTTTCACTTTCCTTTCTAATAGGTAGAACATTTCTTCAGCTTTGTGGCTTAACTTAACTTTGCAGGAATCCTGATCATCTTTTTCTTCCACAAGACATCACACTGCTCTCTTCCATTGATGGNAGCTGCTGTGCTGCTGGGAGCCATGTGATCAAGCAGACAGAGTGGTGCTTGAAGTATTACTGGCAGACAGGGAAGATGTTTGGAGGTTTTAGCAGGACCCTATCAGTGCCATTCTCTGCAGATAACTATTCTCTATTTAAAAACAAACAAACGAAAAAAGATCTTTGGCCTTCTATTGAATCTTAGTAGAAACTGAAGCATTAACCATCAAGTTATCATGTGACCTTAGCTACCCATCATGAACTGGGCATTATCTGAACAAAAAAGCTATGAAGCAGGGAATATGTAGTGGTATTCCGTCATCAGATAAAAGTGATATATATGTGATTGATCTGAGCAGTCCCTGAAGGCACAAGTAAGTTGCATGACGAAGTCACACAAATGCCCTATTTTCACATTGCAATACAACCTTCTCTTACTCAGCCTGCACCTATGGCCTCATAGGGAGTTTGCTACAATCAGTCAACAGAGAAAGAAAAGAAAATTAGTGTCCAGTTTACAGGCGGTTCTGTTTGAGGTGAAGACACCTACTAGAAGGATACAGCTGCAGCACTACAGCCCCTATCGGATATCTCTCAAGTACATTGCTTAGGCAAAATACTCCCCATAAGTAGAATTTTAAGCAGTGCACATATTTTTCTATCTCACTTAGAAAGAGAAGCAGCCAAACCTGTGATCATATACCGACTTATGGGTTGTGAGCAATGGTTTGGCTGGATGGTCAAAGAGTTGAAAGGAACACGATTGAAAATTTCATGGCAAGAAAATCTTGGGAGGAAACGTGTGGAGAAACCCCTCTGAAAGGGGATAATGTGCAGATATTTGCATCCCATATGAATTTTCTTGAAAGTATTACCTCAGCAAAGGAGTATTTCAGTAATTAATCAGATAGAAAGAGCCATTCTGTGGATACCAGGAAGCATGTTCCCTTAGCCACCCCTGCCATTGCCCAAAGGACTGATGGACAAAGTGGCTTGGGTGACAGGGATGGAGGTTATGCATGGGCTCTACAACATGGACTCCCCCTCACTAATGCTGACCTGGCTATAGCCATTGCTGAGTGTGCAACCTGCCTGCAGCAGAGACCATCGCTGAGTCCCATGTATATCTCCATTCCCAGGAGTGATCAGCTACCTAGCTACCTGCTCCCAGGTTGATTACATTGAACAACTTCCATCAGTGAAGGGGCAGCATTTTGTTATCACTGCATAAATTTGCCTCCCCTGCATGCGATGCCTCTGCTGAGCTACCGTCCATGGATTTACACAATGCCTAATCTACTGTCATGGCATTCCATATAGTATCGCTTCTGATCAAGGAAGTCTCTTCACAGAAAATGAAGAGCGGCAATGGTTCATGCTAGTCAAATTCACTGAATGCACCCTGAGCAGTGGTCTTGATAGTAAAGTGGAATGGTCCTTACAAGACAAAGGCACAGTGTTGACCAGGTGGTGATGCCCTTCAGAGTTGGGGAAGGAGTCTCCAGAAGGCTATACATGTCTGAATCAGTTTTCAGTATATGGTGCTCTTTCTCCAATAGCCAGGATTCACGTGTCCAGGAATGAAGGGGTGGACATCGGAGTGGCACCACTCACTATTACTCCTGGTGATCCACTGGCATAATCTTCCTCCTTTCCCACAATCTTATGCTCTTCTGGCATAGTGTTATTAATTCCAAAGGGAGGAATGTTTCCACAGATAGACAAGATAGTAATTCCATTGATATAGAGGTTAAGACTGTCATCCAGCTTCTTTGTGCCCCTCACACCTCTGAATCACCAGGCAAAGAATGGAGTTACAACATTGGCTTTTGTAATTGGTCCTGGCTGCCAAGGATATATTGAAATGTTACTCCACAGTGGAGGTAAGGAAGAGTATGTCTAGAATACAAGAGATCGCTTAGGGTGTCTCTTAGTATTGAAAATGCCCAGTGATTACAGTCAATGGTAAACTATACTAATCCAATTCAAGCAGGACCACTAAAAGCCAAGGCCCTTCAGGAATGAAGGTTTTTGTCACTTCACCAATAAAGAACCACTACCAATTGGGGAGTTTGCTGAGGGCAAAAGAAAATATGGAACATGTGGTGGACAAAGATGTACCAGACATAACCATGAAGCCAGTTACAGAAATGAGGACTGTAACTATCAGTAATTGACTGTAACTGTAATTACATTTTTTTT
>NW_007735384.1:54560-67571 GCF_000696425.1 Galeopterus variegatus | reverse complement strand
TTTTTTTTCATTTCATTATGAATGAATGTGTGCCTGTGTATGTATGTATGTGTGTATATATATATATATATATATATATTTTTTTTTTCCCTTTTTGTCTTTTTTCGTGTCCGGCAATGGACCGCAACCCTCAGTGTTGCCCCCGTACCGGACCAGGACCGGCAACGGGATCGCAACCCTCGGTGCTGCGCCCACCCCTCGCTCAGCCAGTGAGCGGGAACCGGTCTGTATGTGGGATCCGAACCCTCAGCGGGAGCGCCACCGCGCTCCCAAGCGGCGCACTGTAGCAGTGTGCCACCGGGCCGGCCCATATTTTTACGTATATATATATATATATATATATATATAAAATATCTTTAATTTGTTTCTTATCCTATTATCATATAACAAAATATATTGACTTTATATCATTGTGTTTAAGTACTGCTAACTTTGCTGTATTGGCATTATAGGATACGAAGGAGAAGAGTAAACATCACCCAAGACTTTGCGTTCTCTTCTTGGGAAAGGGTTAGTGCACTTTCAGTTCTGTCCAGGAGAGTTGTATTATGTTTGGTTGAAGTATGGCCTTGTTATTGTCTGTATTTGGAGATTATGTATACTTTAAGGACATTCATATGGGTACACAGTTGACAAGTATAGACTTAAGATAGTTAATTTTGTGTGTCACCTTGGCTGGGGCACAGTGCCCAGGTATGTGGTCCAACATTATTCTGGATGTTTCTGTAAGGGTGTATTTGAACGAGATAAAGATTTAAATTGCAGGACAGTAAGACAATTGCCCTCCATAAGGTGGGTAGGCCTCATCCAATTAGTTTGAGTTCTGAATAGAACAAAAGACTGATCTCTCTCGATCTTGAGGGAATTCTCTAAACAGTTGGCCTTCAAACTTGAAATATAACATCAGCTCATACCTGGGCCCACAACCTGTTGGCCCACCTTCCAGACTTTTAACATGCCAACCTCCATGATAATATGAGGCAATTCCTTAAATTCTTTTCTCTATATATTCACAGCTCATTGGATAATTACCTCTGACTAATGAACCTTGACTAGTGAACACTAATTTTGTGGTTAAGAGATGTATTTTTAGGTATACTTGAATCTATATATCTTGTCAGCATTTGTAGCAGAGTGTAGGGGTCAGTGAGTGAATTGTTTCTTACAGTGTGAGGTCCATGTAACAGTCATGATGGACAAAGTAGATGAACTTTTTTATGCAAAGACCTTTCCTCTGTCCAGTCTTTTTTTCCCTTCCCAGCACTGACATGGATCTCATATCCACCCTTTCACTCTTCTTCACTTTTGAGTCTCTGAGCTAGCCCTACACCTTGCCTATTATATCCCATTAAGTATTAGATTTGCAGCTGAGAGAAACCTGTGGATATACTAGGTCTTCACAAGATACCCATGTCAGGAGGAAACCTAAATTCACTATCCTCCTGTCATCATAACACAGTTTATCTCTAGAGCTGAGCATGCTGATATCATTCACATTCGAACTTATATTCTGAGATGTAAAGAAAAAAAATCTCCTTAGGTATTTGTGTTTTCTTTAGACTCCTTCCATATCCTGCTTGATAGGAATCTAATTAAATATCTCCCCATTTGGGTCATTTGAGAAAAGTGGAAAAGTAAGAGTTAATGTGGTTAGATGTGGTTTAAAGACAGATTAAAAACTCAGATGAGCAGACCTTAGGAAGAAAACAGGGAAGATATAAAAAATTATTGGTTAAAATTTGTAAAAGAGGTTTGCATACTTGTTAACAATACCAGTAGAACATCTAAATTACATTACGTGGCATAGCAATTATGTTCACAGCAAGTTAATAAGGCAGAAACATGACATCATCAAGATGGTTAATTCAAATAAGATTATATTTATAGCTCTACATCTGCATAGATCCGAGACAGTAAGTAACAAAATAGAGATGTCAATCTGACTTCATGAAATATAGAGTTGGGGGGTGCAGTGTTGGGTGAGAAATCGGGCTACTAAACATAGTATTAAAGCATAATAGGCTGCCCACTACAGTTCTTACCACTGAATTTCATATTTTAAATCAGAGGACACTACTGACTGAATCCTCCCCTCTATGAGTGATCCTGATTCCAGCAAGGACCTCCTGAGAAGACCTAGTGAGGAAAGACCTAGAAGGGAGGCTGTGGAGCCTTCTGGGTCAGCCGTGCTCATTGACTAGCAGAGAAGTGAGTTAGGCTTGGCCATCCTCAGGACAGAATAGGGAGTTTAGAAAAGACACCAGCGGGACATTGGAGAGTTCTTTGAAACTTAATGGTTAAACTGTTGTCACTAAAAATGTAGTATTTCTGCACAGATCTTCAGATACATTCCTAGCATTCGGTACTCTCTGGGTTTGAGATCCTTAATGGCATGTCAGCTGATTCACTCTGCAGGCTCTTTTCTGTTCACTCACCCTATCAGATCACTAAGTCCACATCAGGAACCTACTGCAGGTCTGTAAAAATTGCTAACCTTGCTCATCCTTCTCCTTGGGCATATCTGTCACCCAGAAGTAGAACTCAGCTGTGAGTTAAGGAGAAAACAAAAACAACAACACATAAGAATTGCGGTAAGGGCTACCTTTCCTGACTATTAAATACATGAGGTTGGGTTGATGTGAAAATATGTCAGAAGAAGTGGCATAATAACAAGTTCCTGGGATTCATGAGAAAAGGAATTTAAAGTGTGTGTGCCTCTTTATTTAACCACCTCCCTTCCTGTCAAAGGCACAGCTCCACCTCAGGGTGACTCACTAAGATGGTGCGACCCAAGAGGCCCTAACCGGAGGCATCCCATTAGTCTATAATTTCCCCTCCCCTTTCTTGCCAGCTGTCAAAAATTTAATTTTCATTTCCTGCAACTTCTCTGTGGGAAATTCTTTGTGGAGCTCAGCTCCTCCTCTGCCTTCACCCTTCTGCACAGAATCACAACTTCTTCATTTGCATCTGAAGGGGTATTGACTCATTTGTGGAGAGCACAGGAAAGAAAAGGTGAATTTGCTTGGGTGAGTTTAATTTGTAGTGGAGAAGTCCGCTGTGAAAGGAGGGGGAAAGGCCCAGCTACAGTCTTCCTGCTAGGAGTGCTGACTGGCGGGCAGTCTGGGCAGACGGGGGAGGGGCAACCTTGAAAGACAGGAGGTGTGAAGAAGGGAAAGGCTTTGTTTCATGGAGCAACTGTTATTTTTCCAGGCTTGTTCTCTCCACATTCCCTTCCTAGTCTGTAATTATGAATTGCACTTTGCTGAAGAGAGCCAGATCCTCTCTTCCAGAGGCAGACAGCCATTTCCTCTAAAAACAGGTGCAAAGCCAGAGGGATTTTTGAGTCCTAATAGCTTGATGCTTTCAGTCTACTAAGCAGTGTTCCTGCAGGACCCTTACCCATCAGTTCCCATCACTTGGCCTGTCTATGTTTAGGATCCTTGGTGGTGTGGTAGCTGGCCATCTCCGCAGCCTCTTTTCTATTCATTCATCCTACTAGAACCCCAAGTCCAGACTCAGGAAATTACTGCAGTTCCTCATAAATCGCTAACTTTGTTCCTCCTTGCGCTTGAGTCATGTCTGCCACTCAGAAGCAGAGCACAGCTGAGAGATCACAAGCAAGAGAACCACATGGGGAGAATTTCCAGAAATGGCACCTTTTCTAAATTTTAATAAACACAATGAAATTGCTTGCTTGATGTTAATGATGTGAAAAAAGTGTCAGAAGAAATTCACGACAGAAGATCCTTAGAGCCATGAGCGAAGGCAGTTAGAGTGGGGACCTTGTGTCTTTTTCTCCCACCCCCTTCCCGTGGAAGGCACAGCTTCACTGGAGCTAATTCAGGCATATGACAGATGCCAATCAAAGCTCTTTCCTCACTTTGCCTTCCCCTCATCTGACCAAGTCTTACTGCATCAAGGCTGATTTAGATTTTCACCTCTGCATCAGATTCCTTGTCCCTTTTCTTGTCACTAGTCAGTGTCAGGCACCCTGCTTCCTAGTGTACAACTCCTGACATCTTTGGTATCTTCAGTGTAATGTGTTCATTTGTTTGCTTATTAATCACTGTTGGCTGGAGGCCCCTCAGCAGCTTCAGCTTGCTGCTGGTCACCTGAAAGATCAAGTTAGGATTAGAGGGTTTTGAACTTTCAACCCCACCCTGTAAGCTCCACATGCCTATGTAATAGAGTGTCCATAAAACCTCAAAAGAACAGTTCAAAGAGCTCTTAGACAGCTGAATATGTGGAGGTGCGTGAACAGTGGACACCCAGAGTAGGCTTGGAAGCTCTGCGTCCCTTCCCACATGCCTCACCCTATGCATCTCTTCACCTGTATCCTTTGTAATTCATTCATAATAAACAGCTAAATTAAACCCCTGTTTAATAGCTGCCTGGTGAGGAGCACAGGTACAACAACCCGGGGCTTCTGATTGGCATCAGAAGTGTAGAGCAGCCTTGTGGGACTGACTGAGCCCTCAGTCTGTGAAATCTGACCCAATCTCTGGGTAGATAGTGTTAAAATTCAGTTATAGGACGCCTTGCTGATGCCCACTACTAAAGGATTGCTTGTTTGGTATATGGGGAAAACCATCGACACATTTGGTAACAGAAGTCTTTTGTGTTGATTGTTGACTGAGAATGTAGGAGAACATAAGAGTTTGCATTTCTTCTATGCAATTTTAGACAATATTGCTTAGCAAAGAAACAGTACACTTTCATTTTCCTAGCCTATTTAGGAAAAGTGATCCTTTCCTATACTTCAATAGTTTGAATACTCCTAATGACTATAGAAACAGTTTTAACCCCACTCACAGAAGAAAATTCTGTCTGTATCCTTATTGCTTGAAGTTTTACAAAACCTGATTATTGTCTTTTGATGTCTCTGTGCTTATCTTTAGCCGCCCCCTGTGGGACATGTTATGATTACATTCTCATCATCTCAGATGTCAGGAGCGGCCCATGTGTAGAGTGCAATCACCCGACACCTATGGCAGTCAGCAGACCTGGGAGATATCAGGCACATACCAGTCACGTTCCCATCTCTACCTCCAGACTGCTGTGGGACCCCTGAGTCACTGCTTAGGTGTTAGTGGGGTCAGCTCTGTGAGTGGGGACTCTGGCTCCTCTGCATATACCTCCTTCTGTGTCTGTTATGGCAGCAGCTGCTCTGACATTGGCTCCTTGTATCCCCACAGTGAGCATAAATTCCACAGCCTCATGGCAGAACCCATGCTTCATTTCTCCCTCCTGTATAGGCTTTTAATACTTCTTGGCATTTTTTGGATCTTTAATGAAATAAGAAATGACTGAAGCCCACAGCCCATGTACAGCTTGAGCTTGAAACAGAGCTAGATATTATCATATGATGTAAAACCCTGACACTGCCATTCATCAGAGCCTGATCGGGACCTCCTAACATCATATGGCCTTTGGCCAATTTTCAGTATCTGTACCATTGACTGGATTTTACCTCCATCCCTTCTTCAACCTTGTTCTGTTTCAGTTTCCCTATATACATGATGTGAGCAGTGGGTAGGTCTTATAGCTCTCAACTTATCTCTATACAGCTTTTTAAGCTGTTCTCTTTCTTTTTCAGAGAAAGGAGAAGACTTGTCCGTTGTCTCATACTGAAAATCTTTCTTTACCATCAAACTCTGGCAACCATCAATACATTAATGCCTGTAAAAGCTCTCAAAAAGTTCGTGGAAATATTTGTATCATCTTTTATTTCTATTTTTACTCAAACTTTTTTTTTTTTTCCTTTTTGTCTTTTTTACTGACCGGTAATGGCATCGCAACCCTCGGTGTTGTGCCTGCACCGCACTCAGCCAGTGAGCGGACTGGTCTCCACATGGGATCCGAACCCTCAGTGGGAGCACCGCCGTGCTCCCAAGCGGCGCACTCTCCAGTGTGCCACCGGGCCGGCCCTACTCAAACTTTTTGAAGTGCCCTTATAGTTTCATATTAGGATCTTCTCTTCTTTGTTTTTTTTTTTTTGTTGTTGTTGTTGTTGTTATTGTGTTTTTGTTTTGTTTTTTGCCTCATAGCCTGATTCACCCAGTGCTCCTGACAGAGCCTGAGCCTAGACTGAGGCCACAGACACATTCTTGGGTCCAGATCTGAGAGTCAGCATCACTGTGCTACCATGCTGTGCTCTCTGCTCTGACTGACCACCAGCAGTAGTTTCAAATCTGGCTTGCTATTCCACTCATGGGACTTAGGATATAAACTGTCCAGGCTTGTGTGGCTTAGCCAGGGGATGCAGGACAGTAGGTACAGTTGGCATGGCTGCCTTGGGTGAGCTCTCAGTGAGGGTCCTCAGAGTGAAACAGACAGCGCTTTATGCCTATCATCTCAGCTTTTTAATAAACCAGACTAGCTGGATGTGTGTGAAACTTCCGTAGGCTAGGGAAGCCTGGTGCTCCAAAGGACTTGTGAAAGCCACTGAGCAAAACTTCCAGGGGCCTAAAAGAGACACATTTGCTTATATGTCACTCTCCCCTTGTGGAAAATGAGGTCTGTCCTTAGCAACTGAAATGTAAATTCTATGTACAGTCTCCCCAGTCAAAATGTGCTTTATATATCAGGCTATTTTTACTATTGGTAATGTGGACTAGCAAAACAGCTGATGTCCCAATTTATTGAAACCCAATAGGTTTTGCAGACAATAAAAAAAAAAAAATACTAGGAGAAAGTAAGCCAATACCAGCTTTGCAAAGAGGAAGATCTCAGGCCTGATGTTCACTCTGATCCCACATATTTTTTCTAATTCCCAAAACGTGTCCATTTTACCCCACTTAATCTCTCACTCTCATCTGCTCTCCATTTCTTTCTTCACCTTGTCCTGCAAGCTGTCACCACCTTTTTCCTGAGCAACTGTGCCTGCTTCCCAACAGATCTGCCAACTTCCACACAGGATTCATCCGACCTTTCACACCCAAGTGCAGAGCTAATTATATCCTCATTCTCCTCTGATAATTTGTATTCATAATTCCACTTTTTAAATTTTTTGTATTGAAACATGATTGCACATATCTGTGGGTACAGTGTTGAATATTAATATTTGCGTGCAATATATGATGCTCAAATCAGGATAATTAGTATATTCAACATTAAACAATGTAATAATTTTTGTGGCCCTGTACACATTTTTTACTAGCCCCCACTTCTTGACACCACTGATAACCTCAGCTGTGTTCTTTCCTTCTGAATATTCAGCAAATTATTGGGATTATTATATCTTTCTTTCTTATTTATTTATTTACTATTTTAGCTCCCATTTACAAGTGAGGAGGTGCAGTATTTCTCTTTCCGTGCCTGGCTTATTTCACTTAAAATAATTTTCCCTAAGTATATCCATGTTTCTGTGAATGGCAGGATTTAATTCTTTTTATGGCAGAGCAGTATTCCATTGTGTATATATAACACATTTTTCTTATCCATTTGTCCGCCAATGGGCATTTAGGTTGGTCCAACTCTTGGCAACTGTAACTAGAGAATGTTCCAGGTGCTTCAGAGAAGAATGTATATTCTGTAGTTGTTGGATGAAATGTTCCGTATGTAGATATCTGCCAAGTCCAATTGGTCTAAAGAGTACTTTAAATCCTGTGTTTCTTTTTGTGGACTTTTTGCCTTGACGATCTGTCTAATGCTGAGAGAGGCATGTTCAGGTTCCCAGCTATTATCCTATTCAGGTCTATCTCTTTTTTTAGGTCTAATAGTGCTTTGAGTTCAGAAATCCTTTGAAGATTTCTTGTAGGGCTGGTCATGTATTGGGGACCTCCTTCAGTTTTTGTTTGTCTTGGAAATACATATTTCTCCTTCACTTGAGAAGGACAGCATCATTGGGTATACTATTCTTGGCTGGCAACCATTTATTTATTTATTTTTTCTTTTAATGTTTTGAGAAATGTGCTTTTAGTGTTATGGGGACTCCCTTAAATGTGACTTGATGCTTTTCTCTTGCTCTTTTTAAGACTCTCTTGTAGTCTTTGAGTTTTGTGAGTTTGCGTATAATGTGTCTCAGAAAGGACCTTTTTGTATTGAATCTGTCTGAGAATCTTTAAGCCTCTTGGACATCAAGGTCCATGTCTCTCCCTGTACCTGGTGACTTTTCCACTATTATTTCATTGAATATGTCTTCAATGCCTTTTCCTTTCTCCTCCTCTTCTGGAACACCCATGAATCAGATGTTTGTGCGTTTAATTTTGTCTGCTGTACATGTGTTATATATTGACCATTTATGTTGAATATGGTGTTTTAGCACTGAGTCTGGGAAGATGCAGTAGTATAGTCTCCATGTGGGTATTTCTGCTGTATTCAATGTTGCAGCCGCATGTGAGTGCCTCTGTGGCCTAGGTACTAGACCACTTAGTGATTTCTTGCTGAGGTTAGTGACACTGAGTTGGGTTGTCAAGGATGTAGGCAAGCTGTCCAATCTTAGGAGAAGTGCCTGGGGGCCCTGTCACTTTTTGGCTGGTGTGGGTGACCATGGAAGAACTTGTTGGTACCCCAGCTAGCATCCCATGACCTGATGGGTGTACTGGGGTATACTAGAGCTCTTCCATTTTAATTGGAGACCATGAGTGGGGTTTCTCTCTCCTCTTTCCTACAGGGAGAAGGTCCTCCTGGGTCCCTGCTTTCCCTGGTAGGGGGATAGTTAGGTTGATGGTGGGAATTTTCTTTCTTACTCTATTTGGCTAACCTGGGTTTGTGCATTCTTTAGTTTTTCTGCATGTGTCTCTCCATGTCAGGTCAGTCATGTGAACTGTGCACATACCTCCCACCCCCAGGTGCATGACTGTGGAGAGCAATGTAATTCCCCCTGTGAGTTGAGCCACTGGGTCACTGTGCTTATTCACCTCTTTCCCTGGCTCTGCTGGTGACCTTTCTTATTTTAATTCTGTCAAGCAGTAGGCAGGCCACCTACCTGGCAACAGTGGTTGCTGTAGCAACAGTGGCTGCTGCTCTGGCAGCAGGCTGTTCTTGTAAAGTCTGTGGCAGCAGATCACCTTTGCAACAGTGGTGGCTGTGGTGGTGGTTGTGCCAGACTACCTGCATAGTGGTGGTGTCTGCAGAAGCAGCATACTGCCCACACGATGGCACCCTGCACTGCTGCCGTCTGTTGGAAGGGGCTGCCCTCAGCTCCTGAAGTCCCCACACTCCTGCTGGCTTTTGGCAGGGGCTACTCCCAGGTCAATATTGACAATTCTAATTGATAATTCACAATGATAATTTCTCCTTGCTCTTAGGAAAGCAACTTTAATATTGCATCATTTGGGAAGTCATTTGGGTCTCTATAGAATTATGTAACTAAAGGCCTATCAGGTCCATGTACAGCAGCCGCACTGGAAATTTAAAACTCATAGAAGATGCTGTGTCTTACGTGAACAGATGATTCACATATGCAGTTTCTTCTATTTAATGTATTTGTCCACTTCCTTAGCCTATATTTTCCTCATATTTTTCATGATTCAATTAAATCCTTATGTTTTCAAGTTAGAATTCGTTCATAACCTTCTGTTTCCCCATGACTTGATTTTCACACAAAATGTAGGTCTCTCTAGCAGTGTTTATGACATCTCCTCTTTTGTACATATTTGGCTGGTCATTTAATTTACTACGACTACTGAGATGAAGGTCAAATTCATAGTGGTTTAAATCCTCTGTTGGTCATTGTGTTTTGGATTTAAGTCCAATGCTAGCATATAATACATCATGCATATATTTTGTTCAAATGATCTCGTCTATTATTTTGACACTTGTTCCCAAGACCGGCATGCATTTGATTTGTATTTCTGTTGTTCAGGTCTCTGCCATATCTATTCTTTTGAGTATATCTATATTATCTCCCTCCCCACCACCTAGATGCATATAGCCTCCTATCAATTTCTGCAGAAAATTTCTGGGAAAAGGCTCCCCAGAACCTTCCAGCTGGTCTGGATTTCTCTTATTCCAAACCCCCATTACTCTGGGTATTAATTGGGTCTATCCAATTACCTATGTTAATCTTTGATTAACTCTGTGAGATAGCAGACAGACACTAAAAGAGAACCCTGAATACAGGGTTATTGTAGCTCAAGGTATCCAAAATAAATGATTTTTGTAAGAAACTCACTATATCTATTTACACATTTGTTGAAAGGAAAATAAACAAACATTATTTTGGTTCAATAACAAGAGAAATCATTGTAGATGTACAATGAGTGATGGATTTGGTTACACTGCAGATGAGACATCCAGAGCAGATCTTTATGATAAGATGACATGTAGAAGAGAGTTTATTGAAGTCTAATAACATCAGGAGAGCATTCCATGCTGAGAGAAGAGCAAGTGTAAAAGCTCTGAGGCATAAGAGGTCTGGATCTTTTAACAATGAGGATATATTTTGTGTGGGAAAGAAAAGGCAGGACAGAAGGTGGGTCACACAAAGATCTTGGTAGAAAAGGCCTGAGTCTGTTTTTCTATTCAGTGAAAGTAAAGAAAAAGTAACAACCATGGCAAGGATAAGGATAAAATTGGTCATGTGACATGAACTAAGACTAAAGAGTTTCAAATTATTATGAAAAGCCATTTTGACCAGATCACCAAACTCCTTTGTTTTTCTATCTCTCTTTTCTTTTTGTCTTTCAATATTATGGTCTTGGCTCATGTTTTGTTTCTGCACAAACAGTATTTTTCCTAATCCTATCTTTCTTACTCTGCCTCCTTTTAACTTTCCCAGTAATTCAGGAATCTGTGAACAAGAGGAATCTCAGACAGCAGGACAGGCAGGAGCAGAGGAGCAGTTGCTATGGCTTCGGCATTCCTGGAGAATCTGAAGGAGGAGGTGACCCGCCCCATTTGCCTGGAGCTCCTGACAGAACCTGTGAGCCTTGACTGTGGCCACAGCTTTTGCCAAGCCTGCATCACTACAAACCAGAAGAAGTCCACAGTCGTCCAAGAAGGGGAGGGCAGCTGCCCAGTGTGCAGAATCAGTGACCAGATTGAGAATCTGAGGCCTAGTCGGCATCTGGCCAAGATAGTGGAAAGAGTCAGGGAGGTGAAGTTGAGTCCAGAGGAGGGGCAGAAGGTAGATCACTGTGCACAACATGGAGAGAAACTCGTACTCTTTTGTAAAAAGGAGAGTAAGATAATTTGCTGGCTCTGTGAGCAATGTCAGGAGCATCTTGGTCACAACATGCTTCTTGTGGAGGAGGTTGCCCAGGAGTACCAGGTAAGAAACTAGGATGAAGGGAAGACAGGACAGAAAATGGTACCTGAAGAGCAATCTCCACTTTGCATTCTACTTTAATTAACTTGTCATCATAAACCTCATCCCTTAGATATCTGTCCATCCCATTCTTCCCTTCTGAGGCCTGAAGGACATTTCTGTGCACTCCGCCCACTTACAAGAGAATAAGCCTAGAGTACAAACACTTGGACAGGAGTAAATAATTGTGTTCCTTATGCTATATGTGTAGAGATTTGTTGAACAAGTAAAGTTCCAATTACCCAGATCAACAGGAGAATAACTGGGGAGGGCAGAAATATAAGTTCTTTTCTTGCTTCAAAATCAGGTTATTTTAAGACAAAAAGAATGAGTGTAGAAGGGGATGGTGATTTCTATTACGTTTTACCTAGGACTTAAAGAACACATTCACCACTTGTTTTCTTCCAAGTCTGACCTTCTAATTGCCATTCCACAGTTTCTGTAAACTCTAATCTCTTCTAAGATCAACCTGATATTTTCTATGTTTATCCTCTATCCAGGGGCAGAGAAAGCTCATAGCTTGACCCTGGTGTGATTTCTTTCTCACAGGAAAAGATCCAGGCAGCTCTGGAGAAGCTGAAGAAGCAGCAGCAGGAAGCTGAGCAGTTGCAAACTGATGTTCAAGAAGAGAGAACTTCCTGGAAGGCAGGAGGAGCTACTTCCTGAGGGAGGTAGCCAGAGATCTGGGAAGGAGCCCCCTTCCTTCTGTTATTTGAGAGTTGATAAGTCCATAAGTCATTTGATTAGTGATTAGTCCTCTTCTTCATTCTATCCCTGATGGGGGTGGGGGCTGGAGAGTGAATATGTCACAAATGAACGCAGCTAGTTGGAGGGAGCTATTCACAGGGAGTCACTCTCTGGTCAGGATGGTTGTTGAATCCTGTGTTCCTCTTCTGTGGTCTTTTTTGAGTCTGTGACTCTTTGGGGGAAAGACATTTTGCAGTGACTCACAGTTCTGTCCTGAGTGTCCAACTTGGGCAGGGGTCTCAGGGAGGGAGTGAGCAGTAACTGGGGCAGGCATGGGTGTGCTGGACAGCTGAGTGAAAGCTAAGCCACCCCAGTGATTCTGGTTCGGATCAGTGTGGGCCTCACTAGTGCCAATTCAAGGTCATTGCTTTGGAATGATGAGAAAGGAAAATAACATAAGAGTCTAATTTTATCATTCTACATGTGGATATTCAGTTGTCCCAACATGATTTGTTGAAAAAACCGTCTTTTCCCCACTGTGTGTGTTTTGACACCTTGGTTAAAAGTCAACTGACTGTAAATGTGTGATTTTTTTTTTCCTCTATATACTGTTCCACTGATATATGCCTCTGTTTTTAATGTCAATACCATGCTATTTTGGTACCTATTGCTTTGTAATAGATTTTGATGACAGGTAAGGTAATGCTTCCAGCATTATTTTTTCACTAAAGAGAAATTGGGCAATTTGGGATATTTTGTAGTTCCATACAAATTTTAGATTTGTAGTTTCTATTTTTGTGAAAAAAGTTGTTGGAATTTTGATAAGAATGGTTTGAATGTGTAGATCGTTTTGGGTAATACGGACATTTTTAAAATATTTAACAAAATGTCAAACATATAAACAAAAGATATCTTTCCATATTTATGTGTTTTCTTCAGTTTCTTTCATCAATAATTTATAATTTTCCGGACATTTTTAAAATATTTAACAAAATGTCAAACATATAAACACAAGATATCTTTCCATATTTATGTGTTTTCTTCAGTTTCTTTCATCAATAATTTATAATTTT
>NW_007735384.1:52206-54079 GCF_000696425.1 Galeopterus variegatus | reverse complement strand
AAGATATCTTTCCATATTTATGTGTTTTCTTCAGTTTCTTTCATCAATAATTTATAATTTTCAGTACACAGATCTTACATCTCCTTGGTTAAATTTATTCCTAAATATAATATATTTTTGGAACTATTGTAAATGAGGTTGTTTTGTGATTTCTTTTAAAATAGTTTGTTGTTATTGTATAAAAATACTATTGGTTTTTATATGTTGATTTTATATCCTGCAGCATTATTAGATTTGTTTGTTAGTTTGAAGAACTTTGGGGTAGAGTCTTTAGATTTCTGTATACAAGATCCGGTTGTCTACAAATGGAAAATTTAATTTCTTCCTTAAATATTTGGATGACTTATTTTTATTTCTTGCCTAATTTCTCTGGTTAGGGCTTCCAGTGCTACAATGAATAAAAGTGGTGTTAGTAGGCATCATTGTCTTGTACCTGGTCTTCAAAAAAAAAGCTTTCAAGTACTCACATTATATTATGATGTTATGTTATGATGTTATGCTGTTAGGATGTTAGTATGATGTTTAGCTGTGGGTTGGTCATACATGGCCTTCACTGTGTTGAGGTATTTCCTTCTTTACCTAATTTGTTGAGTGTTTTTATGATGAAAGAACATTCAATTTTCTCAAATGATTTTCTTTTGTGCATCTTTTGAGATAATCATATGTTTCTGTCCATCCTTGTGGCCCTATATAAATTCCAACTCATTATGCTGAATCATCCTTTTCACATGTGGTAAAATTTCTTTTACCAGGATTTTGTTGATGATTTTTGCATCTATGTTTATCAGGAAGATTGATCCATATGGCTCTATTTTTATTGTCCTTGTCTAGCTTTTGTATCAGGTTAATTCTGGACTCATAAAATGTATTTAAAAATATTCCCTCCAGTTTAATTTTTGAAAGAGCTTTAGAAGGATTGATGTTAGTACTTCTCTAAATGTTTAATAGAATTCAGTAGTGAAGTCTTCAAGTCTGGGGCTTTTTTTTTTTAATTTTTTTTTTCATGCAAGACTTTTTATTACTAATTCAATCTCCTTACTCTCATTAATTGTNTTTTTTTTTTAATTTTTTTTTTCATGCAAGACTTTTTATTACTAATTCAATCTCCTTACTCTCATTAATTGTTTTTTTTCAGATTTTCTGTTTTTTCATGGTTCAGTAGGTTCTTGAAGTATATTGTTAGGTTGTTTGTCTGGAGTCTTTTCTTCTTTTTTGACATAAGCATTTATTGCTATAAACTTCCCTTTCAAAACTGCTTATGTTTCATTTGATACATTTTATATATTTTACTTTCATTTTAATTTGTCACAAGATATTTTCAAATATATCTTTTGATATTTTCATTGACCCATTGGTTATTCAGTATTATGCTTTTTTAAAAAATTAATATGTGTTTGTTAATTTTTAAAAATTACTCCCTTTATTGATTTCTACTTTTATATCATTGTGATTAGAAAAGATACTTATTTTTTCATCTATTCAGCACTTTATATCTTTTGATTGGAAAATTTAATCCATCTACATTCAATGCAATTATTGATATGTAAGGACTTCCTACTGCCATTTTATTAATTGTAGGACTTTTGTCCTGTTCTTCATCTCTCACCCTCTTCCTTTGTACTTACATGATATTTTCTAGTATTATAACTTAATTTTTAAAATTTTTTATCTTTTGTGTATCTCCTGCAGGTTTTAATTTTGTGGCTACCACAAAGCTTATAATAAAATTACATTAACAGCCTGTTTTAAACAGAAAATAATTTAATTTTGATCATATAAAAAAACCTTAGATTTATTTACTCCACACTTCCTCCAAATTTTAAATTTGATATCACAATTTCATATGTTTATGTTATGCATTCCTTAATTTATA
>NW_007735384.1:35495-52033 GCF_000696425.1 Galeopterus variegatus | reverse complement strand
CCAAATTTTAAATTTGATATCACAATTTCATATGTTTATGTTATGCATTCCTTAATTTATAGTAGCTATTATTATTTTTAATAGTTTTGTCTTTAAACCTTCATACTAAAAAATGTGATTTACACATTATCATTAAAGTATTATTAGAGCATTCCAAATTTGACCTATACTTACTTTTACCAGTGACTTCCATATGTTTTTGTGTGTATGTGTGTGTGTGTGTGTGTGTGTGTGTGTGTGTGTGACCAGTAAGGGGATTGCAACCCTTGGCTTGGTGTTGCCCGCACCACGCTCAGCCAGTGAGTGCACGGGCCATCCCTATATAGGATCTGAACCTGCGGCCTCGGCGCCCCCAGCGCCACTGCACTCCCAGCCGCTGCACTCTCCCGAGTGAGCCACAGGGTCGGCCCAACTTTCATATGTTTTTGTGATGCTAATTAAAATCCCTCTATTTCAGTTTGAAGAACTCCTGTTAGCATTTCTTCAAAATAGGTCTGGTGTTTATGTACTTCCCCAGTTTTTGTTTACTTACAGAATGTCTTTATCTCTTACTTACATGTGAAAGACAGCATTTGCTGGTACAGTATATTTGGCTGGAAGTTTTTTGTTTGTTTGTTTTTTGTTGTTTTTTTTATCAGCACTTTGAATATATCATCTCACTCTGTACTCACTTGTCTCTGCTGAAAAATACGCTGTTGGCCGTATAGGAACTCTTATATGTTACTGGCTTCTTTTCTTATGCTACTTTCAGGATCCCTTCTTTATTCTTGAATTTTAACACTCTGATTATAATATGTCTTGCTGTAGACTTGTTTGGATTAAATTCAGTTGGAAACCTTTGACCTTTCTGTACTTGGGTGTTTACATCTTTTTCCAAATTTTGAAAGTTTTCTGCCATTACTTATTTAAATAATTTTTCTACCTTTTTGTCTTTCTCTTCTTCATAAACTCCTGTAAATCAAATGTTTGCATTTTTGATGCTGTCCTGTTTATCTCATAAGCTTCTCTCATTTCTTTTAATATTCTTTTCTTCTCTAGTGAAATATTTTGAAATGACCTGTTTTTAAGTTCACAGATACTTCTTCTTGATCAGTTATGCTGATGATGTTCCCTATTGCATTTTTTCAATTGATTCATTGTTTTTTTCTTCTCAAGAATCTGTTTGTTTGATTTTTTTATTTTTCAAATTTTTTCCATCATAATTTAGTTTTATTCACTCAATTGAAGCAGCCAAAAGTTCATTTTTCATCAACCTTGCTGAAATTCAAAATGTATATGTGAAAACTGATTGATCTGCAACATTAAAGAAAATATTTAGAAACATCAATATAAAATTTATGTGAAATATAGTGTCATATAATTGGTAGTTTATAATTTTATTTAGTTCACTTACTTGTAGCAGCTGAAAATTCATCTCGTATCTACCTGGCTGAAAATCTGATTTTAAATGTATATTTGAAAACCTGTTGGAAACCATAATAGCAAAAAATGTCCACAAACATTGGCACTAAATTTATGTAAAACGCAATGATACATCATTACAAGATAAGAATTTTGTTCAATTCACTGAAATGAAGCTGCTGAAAGTGCATCTTTCATCAACCTGGCTGACATTCTCTTTTGTTCTTCCTAGTTGAAAATTTTGTTTATTTATTTATTTGCACTGATTATGAATATTCATGGAGAACAAAGCTAACCATCACCACCTGTGCTCAAGATGTGATGATATGGTTGAACCTAGAGAGTGTATCTGTGGGAAATGATCTGAATCCTGTCAAAAAGGGTGACCTAACACTGGGGTAGGCATTGAAACTATGTCATCAAATGCTGTCCTGGCTCTCAGTTAGCCTGGAGCCTGAGTCTGTGGGGAGGAAGAGGCAGTACTGGGTTCACTTGTGCTAGTCTGGGGACTGGGTCTGCAGGGGTGGTCTTGAAGCCTCAATCCATATAGTCCAGGCTAGCTCCAGGATCTACTGGGGTAGGCTTGGACCTTGGGTTAACTGAGGCAGTCCTCGACTCTGCATCTTGTGTAGCCTATGACCACAGGGGCCAGCCTGGAGTATGGAGTCAGCTTGATGATGAGGCCACTGTAGAACCTGGGTATGCAGGAGCTGGTCTGGAGCCAAAAATCACAAGCCTTGGTCTGGTGCCTAGAGCCACTGGGTCTGGCCTGAAGGTTAGAGGTGTGGGGACTGACCTGGAGCCTCTGTCCATTGGTGCCAAAGGATAAGATGGGTGTTCAGGTGATGGCCTAGAGATTAAGTCCACAAGTGCTGGACTGGGTTCTGGAGGCTTGAAGGTAATCCTGGGTCCTAGGTACACAAGGGCTGTCCTGACGCCTGGATCCAGTCCTACACTTCTCTTTATTTGACCGGTCTGGATTCTCAGGTACACAAGGGCTGTCCTGACGCCTGGATCCAGTCCTACACTTCTCTTTATTTGACCGGTCTGGATTCTCAGTCTCCTGAAGAAGACTAGGGCTGTGTGTTTTCTTGACCATGGTATTTCTGTAGCTGAGGGATGCCTGATGTTGAGTTTTATTGGGGTGGGCCCAGTGTTGGCATCTGAGACAAAATTCAATGCACACTTCCTTCTCTTTCCCCCACATGGAGGTTATCTATCTCCATGCAATGCTGCCTGGGGTTGGCAGATCAGTGACATAGGTAAAGGGGAACTGTTTTTCCTGCATTCTTCAATGTGTCTTTTCTTATTCTGTGCTACACAAACGTGCTGTAATCTCTCGCCTGGTTTCCATTGATCTTGTAAAGGTATTTTACTGTGTGGATCATTGTTTTAATTGTTTCTGTGCAGGGGTACACACTATAGATGTCTGTTTCACCATCTGGCTGACATCCATCTCCAATTCCTGTAATTTCTATAGTGCACACAAATGTCCTGTCTTTTATTCTTAATTTGGTTATTTGTTTTTTCTGTCTCTCTCTATTTTTTTTTCTCAGTTTATGTTCTGCTATTAGTTAAATGTGTCCCCCAAATGTTTATGTATTGGAAGTTTAATCCCTACTTTAACAACGTTAAGTGGGTGGGAAATCCTATTATGATAATTGAAAGTTGGGGCCTAGAAGAAGTGATTAGATGATGAGGACCATGCACTTGTGAATGAATTGATCAGTTCATGGAGTAATGGGTGTGATTATTCCGATGGCTTTATGACTGAGCAGGTTAGGTCTCTCTTTCTCAAGCCATTTGCCATGTGATACACTGTGTCACTGTAGAATCACCATCCAGAACACGATCCTCAACAGATGTATTCCCTGAACTTTGGACTGCCCAGCCTTCAAAACGGTAAAGAATAAATTTTATTTGGTTATAAATTACCCAGTTTCAGGTATTCTGTTATAAGCAACAAAAATGGACTAATACATGTTTCATCAATTTTGTTGATTTTTTTTAAAAAACAAATGCTTTTTGTTTTACTGACTTCATCTGTTTTTAACCTTTTTGGAGTTTTAGTTTTCATTCATTTCAATGTATTTTCTAGTTTCTTTTGTGATTTTTTGTTGTTGTTGTTGTTGTTGTTAACTCAGGTCATCTAGAAGTGTGTTCTTGAATTTCAAAATATTTTTAGATCTTTTAATATTTCTTCTTCTTTGGATTTCAAATTTATTTCCTTGGTAATCAGAGAACATGTTTTATTTGTTTAGTATTTTTAAATGTATTGAAACTTGTTTTACAGCCTAGAATACTATATCTTCACGAAAATGTTTCATATGCATTTGAAAAGAATATATATTGTGTATTCATTATGTAAAATGGTCTATAAATATGTTAGGTCAAGATGGTTGATAGGATTGTCCGTGCCTTCTATATGTTTTATGGATTTTATACTAGCTGTTGTACCAATTACTGAGAGAAAATTATTAAAATCTCCAACTATTATTGTCTATTTTTTCTTCCAATCCTTCTAATTTTGCTTTACGTATTTTGAAACTCTGTTTTTATACATTTATATTCTTGTGTCTTCTTGATGTATTAAATCATTTTGCATTATAAAAATCTCTCTGTAATTAATTTTATTTTTTAATTTATTTATTTTTCCTTTTTTTACTATTTAAATTCAATTTTATTTATATTTATTTGTGTGGGGTACAGTGTGTTGATCCATACATGCATACACTGCACAATGATTCACTTAGTTAGATAGCATACTTTTGTCCCCATTAGTTCACCCCTCATCCTGTCCCCTCTCCCACCCATCCCAGCCTCTGGTAACCATTATTCTCCTCTCTACTCCTTTATTTTTAACTCACAAAGATTACCATCCTTATTTCGAAAATAACTCTTAAAAATGAATTAGAAAAATCCAAGCAGAAATTTGGTGAATGACCTGAACAGATAAGTCACACTCCCCAAAGAAACACAAATGGCTAATAAGTACATTCGAACATCTGGTTACAAGTGGGGGTGGGGCAGGGGAACAAGGCCCCCATCTGGGGACCCCTGGGCTTTGACTGTATGCGTTGCTTGCCTGGATGTTTTCTGTAATATCTAGTAATATTTTTTGCCTTAGTCTTTTTTGTCTAATATTCATATATCCACTTAACTGTCTGATGGTTACTGCTTCCATGGCATATATATGCATACACCCACACACACACACACACACACACACACACATACACATGCAAATATATGTATGTATACATATATATATATATATTTATCTTTTTACTTTTGTCCTATTCATGTCTATGAATCTTGCATATATCTCTCACAGTTAGTAATATTGAATCTTGCTTTCTATTCAGTGGGTGACAATCTCTGCCTCTTTAATGGGTTATTGAGACTATAACATTTAATAAAGTTATGAATATGATTGTATTTAATTTACCATTTTGCTATTTGTTTTTTATATTTCTCCTGTCTTGTTTTGTTCTTCCTTTTCTCCTTAACTGGCCTCTTTTGTGTTAAAGAAATATTTTGCAGTATAGAAGCTTAGTTCTGTTTTTTTTTTTTTTTTTTTTTAATTTCCTAGCTTTATCCTTTAGGTTATATTTCTAGTGTTTGCTCTAGTGATTAAAATATGCACCTTATCCTATCCCAATCTACTTCACATTAATATATGTAAAATGTAGAAACTTGCCTCTAATATTGCTTTTGTTCCTCATTCTTTGCAATCTTATCATCATATGTATTACGTGCATATGTGTTATAAACCTACCGATATAATATTTAATTATGGTGTTAAAAACCTTATGTCTTTTTAAGTTATTAAAAAAATAAATTGAAAGACAAACTACAGAGTCTTTTATATGAACTCACATTTTAAAGCATTTCCTTAGTATTCAGGCCTCTCCCTAAATTTGAGTAGCTCTTTGGAGGAATTTTCATTCTGACTTTGTAAAAATATTATTTGAAAGTCTCATCTGCCAATAACAAACCTTCTCAATCTTTTTCTGGGATTGCATGTATTTTTTTCTTATTCTTGAAGAATAATCTTGCTTTATGTAGAATTCTGGGTTGATGGTTTTCTTTGTCTTTCAATGCTCTCAATATGTTAATGAAATTCTTTATGGCCTCTATAGTTTCAGATGAGGAGATAGCCATCAGTTATTCTGATGGTGTTCTTCATGTGGTACTTGGATTTTTTATGCTGCTTGATGCATTTTCATTTTTTTTTTTTTGGCCTTCAGAAATTTGTCTGTGATGTGTTTACATATGGATCTCATTTTATTTAACTGATTGGGGTTCACTAAGCATTGATGAGCATAGTAATTTTATACAATTTGAAAAGTATTCCCCCAAATTAAAAAAAAAAAGTTATATTTTTTCTCTCTCCTCGCTTTCTATATCTCCTATTACATTAAGTTGTACGTCTGATGTCATCCCACATGTTTCTGAGGATCCCTTCTTTTTTGAATCTTTTTTCCCTCATTTTTGTAGATTAGAAAATTTCTACGGATGCTGCTTCTGTTTCAATAATTCTTTTGTCTGTTTTCTTACTCTGCCCTTGAGACCTCTAGTAAATTATTTTTATTATTATACTTAAACCTGTTAGAATTTTTATTTTTTAATAATCACTGTCCCTTTGAGAATCTCTATTTTTTGAATCACTGTTTTTATAGTTTAATTTATCAAACATAGCTCTCTTTCAGTTTCAACGGCTTTACAATAGTTGCTTTGAAATCTTTGTCTTCTGTCTGAGACATCGGGGTCATTCTATAGTCTATTTACTGTTTTGGTGTTTTTTCTTCTGAGCATGGATCATACTTTATTGTTTCTTTGTGTGTTTCATGAATTTTGGTTGTAATATAGAAATTTTTTGTACTATATTGTTGTTTCTCTATATTCTCATTGCACCCATTTTTACCCCAAGAACTATGTTTTTTTTGTTGGTTGTTGTTGTTGTTGCTATCTTTAGTTACCCCCTATGGCTGCTGCTGTATCTGCTGAGTTTAAAGAAAAATAAAATGTAATTTTTATGTGTGGTGTCCTAGGTTTCCCCGTGCATCTACGTGTCTTTGGTTGGCCTCTAAGCTTGAGTAGAAATTATGCTGAATCCATCAAAACATTAAGATTTATGTTCCCCTTGGTTGGATCTGTTTTTGGGTAGGGGAGTGCCTTCAAAGTTCAGGACATTTTCAAATCTCCCATAGCTTACTCCCTGATGAGTAGTTTCAACACATCTCTTATTCATATGTGTGCATCTTTAGCATGGCGAGGATTGTATGTCACTTCATCCTAGTAAAATTAGTATATGCAACTTATTTGTTGCAGCCACAACACAGTGGTGCTTTCAAGACTGTCAACTGATCCATAGAAACAATTGCCATGCAAGCCTCAGAATTTTTTTGTTAGATTACACTTATGAGTGATATCATGTGATATTTGTCTTTTTGTGCATGACTTACTTTACTTGACATGGTCAAGTGGTTTTCATTTTGATTCATGTTGCTGCAAATGAAAGGATAGAATTTCTTAATAGCTGAGCAGTATTCCATTGTATATATACACACCACAATTTTTTATCCATTCATCCACTGATGGAGGTTTTGGCTGATTCCATCCCTTGGCTATTGTTAATAGTCCTTTGATAAACATGTTAATGCAGTTGTCTTTTTGATATATTGATTCATTTCTTTTCAGTATATATCTAGTTGTGAGATAGCTGGCTCATAGGGTAGATCTGTTTTTAGTTCTCTGAGGAACATCCATACAGTTTCCCACAGTTGCTGCACCCAATTTCCACTCCCACAACAATGTAGGAAAATTCTTCTGTCTCCAAATCCTTGCCAGCATTTGTTATTTTCTGTCTCGGTGATAATAGCCATTCTAAATAGAATGAAATTATATCTCATTGTGGTTTTAATTTGCATCTCCCTGTTGATTGGTGATGTTGGGCATTTTCAAATGTGTGTGTTGGCCATCTGTATGTCTATTTTTGAGAAATGCCTGATAAGGTCCTTTGCCCCATGTTTATATAGTTTAACTAGGGTTTTTGTTTGTTTGTTTAATTTTAATTTTTAATTTTAATTTACTTTTTTTTTTTTTGCTGTTGAATCATTTAAGTTCCTTACATATTCCCAATATTAGCCCCTTGTCTGATGTATATTTGGCAAACACTTTCTCCCATTCTGTAGGTTGTCTCTTTACTCTATTGACAGTGCAACTTTCTTGCTGTACAAAAGGTTTTTAGTTTGATGTAGTCCCATTTATGTATTTTCACTTTAGTTGCCTGTGCCTTTGTAGTCTCACTGAAAAAAAGCACTGCCCAAGCCCATTTTGTATAGTGTTTCCTCTCTGTTTTCTTCTAGTAGTTTCATAGTTTCAGGGCTTAAATTTAGGTCTTTGATCCATTTTAAGATGATTTTTGTATATGGTGAAAGACAGGGGCTTAGTTTCAATCATCTGCATGTGGCTATCCAATTTTTCCAGCACCATTTGTTGAAAAAGCTGTCTTTCCCCATTGTGAATTTTTGGCACCATTGTCCAAAATCAATTAGCTATAAGTACATGGTTTTACTTGGGGGATCTCTATTCTATTTCATTGGTCAATTTTTCTTTGTTTATGCCAGTACCATGCTGTTTTGGCTACTATACCTTTATAGTGTACTTTGAATTCAGGAATTTTGATACCTCCAACTCTCTTTTTTTTCATCCAAGTTTGCTTTCCATACATGGACACTTTGGTTGTTTCATAAAAATTTTAAGATTTTTTTTTCTGTTTCTGTGATAAATGCCATTGGTATTTTGTTAAGGATTATGTCAAATGTGTAGTTTGCTTTGGGTAATATGGATATTTTGATTATATTAATTCTTCTGATTCATGAACTTGGTATGTCTTTGCATTTGCTTGTATCCTCTTAAATTTTTTTCATCAGTTTTGTAATTTCCAAATGAATCATAATTTTTATACTTTAATTTACCAACCAAATTTTTCCTTTGATTTTTAACTGATATACAATATTTGCTTTGACTTCTTTGTCTCCTAACTCCAATATCTGGGGTCACTCAGATATATTTTTTATTAATTGTTTAGATATTTTTCCTTCTGAGCATGGGTCATGTTACTTTATATGTTTCATAAATTATTAAAATATGAATTTTGTAGTATTTTGTCATTTCTGTAGATTCTCATTGTATCCCTTTCTACACCAAGAAGGTTTTTTTTTTTTTCTTTTTTCATGTAGTTACTTCTCTATGGTTGCTGATATCTCTGATGAGTTTAAAGAAAAATAAAAAGAAATTTTTAAGTTTGGCATTCTAGGCTTCCCCCATGCATCTATATCTTTGGTTGATTTCTAAGCTTGAATAGGAGGTATGCTCAATTCCATTAAGACATTAGGGTTTCTGACCACTTTTGATAAATTTATGTTTGGGTAGGGGAGTGCATTAAATGTTGAGGCCATTTACAGGTCTGCCATACCTTACTACCTGATGGGTAGTTTCACCCACTCTTTTATTGACTATGTGTGCATCTTCAGCATTGCCAGGATTGTGTGACAATTAATCGTAGTAAAGTTAGCACTTTCAATTCATTTGTTTCCATCAACAACACAGAGTTGCTTTTAAAATGGGTATCTGATCCAATGTAAACAATTGCCAAACAAGCATCAGAAATTTTTTGCTAAATCATGCAAGTAAATTTTCCTTTTTTGCTTGAGTTTATATCAAGAAATTCACACATCTTTCATTAACTGAGAATAAAGTCAATGTAGATCAACAAAATACAATTTGGAAAAGGACATACATGATATCCTGATGACAAGGTTTTAGCTGCAAAATTCAGCTATGACTGATGTTATAACATCTCTCCTCCCATTTTTTTTGTATCTCTCAATCCTGTTTTATTTGACTTATGTCATATGTAACATAAAAGTCTTAATACAAACAGCATAAACTTTGTGTGTATGTTTGTGTGGTGTGAGTGTGTGTGTGTTGACACAGCTTTTGGCCTTGTTCTTTAAGAAAACTTGCATGTAGGAAGTAAGTCTAGGTAAAGGGGACCAAATATACTGTCCCAGGACTAGATGGCTTTCCTGGTGAATTCTAACAATCCTTTAAAGAGGAGTAATACCAGTTCTCTTCAGTCTCTTCCATAAAGTTGAAACAGAGGTCATTCTTCCAGACTCATTCTATGAGGCCAGCATCTACCTGATACTAAAACCAAACAAAGATATAACAAACAACAAGACTATAGGCCAATATCTCTGATAAAAATAGACATATTAGCAAACAGATTACAGCAACACATCAAAATATTATATACCACATTCAAGTGGGACTCGTATCAGGATGCAAGGGTGGTTCAATATACACGTCAGTGAACATGACATACCACATCAATAAAATCAAGGACAAAAAACATGATTTTCTCAATAGATGCAAAAAAATCCTTTGACAAAATTCATCATCCTTTCATGATAAATATACAGCAAATTAGGTCTAGAAGGATAGTATATCAAAAATGCAAGCCATGCACAATGAACCCACTGCCAATATCATCTTCATAAAAACAGGAATTGGGGAAGGATGCTGACTCTCACCATAACTATTTAACAAGGTATTAGAAGTGCTAGCCTGAGCAATGAGGCAAGAGAAAGAAATAAAGGACATCCAGATCGGGAAAAACAAACTCAAATTGTCCCTGTTTGCAGATGTCATGACCCTATATATAGAAAAACGTAAGGACACTATGAAAAATACTTAGAGTTGATAAATAATTTCAGTAAAGGTACAAGATAGAAAATCAACATGCAAAAATCAGTAGCGTTTTCATTCTCCAACAAGGTACTAGCAGGAAAATAAGTCAAGAATGCTAGCCCATTTACAATAGTTACCAAAAAAAAAAAAAAAAAATAGCTGTGAATAAACTTAACCAAGGGGGTGAAAGATCTCTACAACAAGAACTGTTGAAAGAAATTAAAGAAAACACACAAAAAAATGTCATGCTCTTGGATTGGAAGAATTGACATTGTGAAAATATCCATTCTACCCAAAACAATCTACATATTCAATTCAATCTCTATCAAAATCACAATGAGATTCCTCACTGAAATAGAAGAAACAGTCCTAATATTCCTATGGAACAATAAAAGACCAGAAATAGCCACAGCAACCCTGAGCAAAAGTATAAAGCTAGAGGCATAACACAATGTGACTTCAAACTATGTAACAAAGCTATTGTAACCAAAATGGTATGGTACTGGCATAAAAATAAATGCTCAGACCAAAGGAAAAGAATAGAGAACCCAGAAATCAACCCAAAAACTTACAACTAACTGATCCTTGACAAAGGCTCCAAGAAAATACTTTGGGTAACACACAGCCTCTTCAGTCAATGGTGCTGAGAAAACTGGATATCCATGTGTAGAAGAATGAAACAAGACCTATACCTCTTACCATATACCAAAATTAACTCAAAATTGATTAAAGAATTAAACATAAGATGTTTAAACTATTAAAATCCTAAAAGAAAACATAGAAGAATAACTTCAGGAAGTAGGACTGGGCAAGACCTTATGAATATTAACCCCAAAGTACAAGCAACAAAAGGAAAAATATACAAATGTGGGTATATCAAACTACAAAGCTTCTGCACAGCAAAAGAAGTAATTAGCAGAGCAAAAAAAAATTTACAGAATGGGAGAAAATATTTGCAAACTCTGCATTTGATAAAGGATTAGTATCCAGAATATACAAGGGACTCAAACAACTTAACAGTAAAGCAACAAATAACCTGATTAAAAACTGGGCAAAGGAACTGAATAGGCAATTCTCAAAGGATTCTTTCTGGACTTCAGTATATGGAGAGAGACATGGGTCTGTTTTCATTCTTCTACGTACAGATTTCCACTTTTCCCAGCATCATTTATTGATGAGGCTGTTCTTTCTGCAATGTGCATTTTTGGTGCTTTTGTCAAAGATCTGTTGATGTAAGTACTTGGATTGATTTCTGGGTTCGCTATAATGTTCCATAGGTCCATGATTCTGTTTTTCTGCCAGTATCAAACTGTTTTGTTTACTGTAGCTTTGTAGCATAATGTTAAGTCAGGTAGTGTAATAACTTCAGCTATATTTGTTTTTGCTCAGGAGTGATCTGACTGTCGGGGATCTTTTGTTGTTCCATATGACTGTTAAGATTGTTTTTTTTTCTGTTTCTGCAATGAATATCATTGGTGTCTTGACGAGGATTGCATTGAATCTGTAGATCACTTTAGGTAGTACAGACATTTTACAACATTAATTTTTCCAATCCGTGAACATGGGATGTATTTTCATCTATTTTGTCTTCCAAATGTTTTGTAGATCACTTTAGGTAGTACAGACATTTTACAACTTAATTTTTCCAATCCGTGAACATGGGATGTATTTTCATCTATTTTGTCTTCCAAATGTTTTCAGCAGTGATGTGTAATTCTCATTGTAGAGATCTTTTACCTCCTTGTTTAAATTTATTTATAGTTAAGTGAGCTTAACTAGTTTGTTGTTGAACTATAAAAACACTGATTTTTGCATATTGATTTTGTATACTGCAACTTTACTGAATTCATTTGTTTGTTATAGGAGTTTCCTGGTAAAAAGTCTGTGGATCTTCCATATATAGGATCATGTCATCTGCAAACAGGGACAATTTGACTTCATCTTTTCCAGTTCACATGCTCTTTATTTCTTTCTCTTGCCTGATTGCTCTGGCAACTAGTTTCAATACTATGTTAAATGAGAGTGTTGAGTGTGGGCATCCTTGTCTTGTACCTATTCTTAAAGAAAGCTTTCAGCTTTTCCCCATTTAGGGTATTATTGGAGTTGAATTTGTTGTGTATGTTGCATATGGCTTTTATTGTATTGAGATGCTTCCTTTATATACCTAATTTGTTGAAAGTCTTTGTCATGAAGTGATGTTGAATTTTGTCAAATTCTTTTTCTGTATCTATTGGGATAATCACATAAGTTTTGTCCTTGATTTTTTTGGTGTGGTGTATCTTATTTATTGATTTGCATATGTTGAACCTTCCTTGCATCTGTGGGGCAAATCCCACTTGGTGATAATATATAATTTTTTTGATGTGCTGTTGTATTCTGTTTGCTAGTATTTTGCTAAGAATTCTTATGTCTATGCCCATCAAGGGTATTGGCCTGTAGTTTTCTTTTGTTGTTGTTGTATCTTTGTCTGATTTTGGTTTCAGGGTGATGCTGGCCTCACAGAATGAGTTTTGGAGAGTGGTATCTGTTTCAATTTTTTGGAATACTTTGAAAAGGATTGTTACTAATTCTTCTTTGAAGACTTCACAAAATTCAGCAGTGAAGCCATCTGGTCCTGGGATTTTCTTTGTTGGGAGGTTGCTGAGTACTCTTTCATGTCATTCATCACTATTGGTTTGTTCAGGTTTTCTATTTCTTCTGAATTCAGTCTTGGTAGTTTGTATGTGTCCAGAAATTTATCCATTTTCTCCAGATTTTCAGATTTGTTAGCCTATGGTTGTTCATAGTAGTTTCTAACCATTCTTTGTATTTCTGTGGTATCAGTTGTAATGTCTCTTTTATCGTTTTTAATTTTGTTTATTTGCATCTTTTGTCTTCTTTTTTTAGTTAGACTAGCTAACGGTTTGTGTATGTTCTTTATCATCTGAGAAAAATGCAACTTTTTGCTTCATTTATCATTTGAATCTTTTTTTGGTCTCATGTTAATTATTATTATTTTTTTTCATCTACTAATTTTGAGATTGAATTGTTCTTATTTTTCTAGTTCTTACAGGTGGAACATTAGGCTGTTTATTTGAAGACTCTTCTTTTGATGTAAGCATTTATTGCAATAAACTTCTATTATTACTGCTTTTGTCATATCCCATTGGCTCTTGTTTAATTGTTGAGACTTGGTTTGTGATCTAACATGGGTCTATCTTGGAGGCTGTTCCAAGTGCTGATGAGAAGAATGTATATTCTGTATTTGTTGGGTAAAATGTTCTTGTAGGGCTGGTCATGCAGTGGTGAACTCCCACTATTTTTTTTCCAGGAAACATATTATTTTTCCTTCATTTCTGAAGGATAGCCATGCAGGGTATAGTATTCTTGCATGGCATTATTTTTTTTCTTTATGTGTTTTGAGTGTATCATCCCATTCTCTACTGGCATGTAAGGTTTATGCCATGAAATTTGCTCTTAGTCTGATGGGGCCTCCCTTATAAGTGACTTGACACTTTTGCTGCTTTTGTAATTCTCTCTTTGTCTGTGACTTTTGACAGTTTGATTATAATGCATCTTGGAGAGTCCCTGTGGTATTGAATATGTTGGGGCTCTTTGAGCCTCTTAGGTCAGGAAATCCATATCTCTCCCAATACTTGGTAAGTTTTTGCTATTATTTGCTGAGTAGGTTTTCAAAAAATTTTCCTTTCTCCTCTTGTGGAACTCTCATTATTTGGATGTTTGTGCCCTTAAGTTTGTCTGATAGCTCTTGTAGATATTTTCATTTTCTAAAATTCTTTTTTCTTTCTTTTTCTTTTTTTTTTTTTGTCTACCTGGGTTATTTCAAAAAGACTGTCTTCAAGATCAGAAATACTTTCTTCTGCTTGCTCTAGTCTGCTGCTTAAGCTCTTGATTGTATTTTATTTTGTTAAATGAGTCCTTCAGTTCCAGTAGTTCTGATCCTTTTCTTCAAAGTTTTCTATCTCTTTGTAAATTTCCTCCTTCGATTCCTGGATTTTTTTCTCATTTCATTGTGTCATCAAAGTGAGCCTTCTTGTAGCTCATTGAGTTTCCTTAAGATTTTTGCTCAAAATTTGTTTTCAATCATATCAAAGGTTTCCTTCTGTTTGGTTCTGCTTCTTGAGAATTATTGTATTTCTTTGATGGTGTCATATTTTCTTGGCTTGCTTTTTTGTACTTCTAATACTCTTACATTGATGTCCAGTCATCTGGAGGAACACTTGCTTCTTCTATTTCTCTGGAATGGGTTTTGAGGATAGAGACTTCCTCCTGCAGATGTGTTTTATATAGATGATTGGATAGGGTCTTTCAGTTGGGGTTCTGGATAGACACAGTAGTGTAGTCTTTGTGTGGTTACTTAGACCATATAGAACTTTAGAGTAGTCTGTGAGAGCCTCCTTGGCCTAGGCACTGAGGCATTCAGTGGTTCCTTGCTGGAGTGAGTGAGAGCATGTTGGTCATCAAGGATGTGGGCAAGATCTTGAGTACTTGAGAGAAGCACCTGGGTGTCCTGTCACTCCTTGGCTGAGGTAGGTGAAGTTGGGTAGACTTGCTGGCACCCAGGTAGTGTATTCTGACACTGTTAATAGCACCGGTTTGTATTGACTCCTCAGCTGAATGGTCAACCTTGGGAAGAGTTTCTCTTTGTCATTCTGGGAGGCTGAGGCTTCTCCTGGATCCTTACTTCTCCCTCTTTCTTCTTTTCTTTTGCCTCATATAATGCAGTAACACCAGGATCTGGGTGAGGTGGAGTTGTTGGCTTCTGGCTGGGCACTGGTGGGGTGTGGTACAGACTTCTGTGTGGGGAGAAGAGCAGCTATGGCAGCAGTACTCTGTGGTCAGGTGGTGATGACAATGACAGCTGTGAGGTTGTGTTTTCCTCTGTGGTTCAGGAGCTGGAGTGCCAAAGATTGTGCTTCTAGGTGGTGGGTGGAGCCACTAGGCAAGAATGCAGTGAAGTGACCTGTCCAGCTGCTTCTCAGAAGTGGGCAGGATGTCTATGCTGTCCTACAGTGAAGCCACTTCTGGGACTGTTGGCAAGGCTGTTAGATGTGATTGTTCAAGACAGAACCACCTGGCCACTTCTCTGTGATGGGCAGATGCACTTTATTTCTACCAGATCAGGGGCATACTAATTAGTATGGAGACGCATAAACTGTTTTTCTGGCTAGGGGGATCATGTGGACACAACTCAGTAAGCTGGTAAGGCTGGGATAGGTAGAGGAATGAAGGGTCACCTGTGTGGGGAAGATCTGCCTGTTTGCTCTCCGGCCAGTCACATGTATCAGTTCAGTAGGACTATGGTTGTGTCCCCAGATTGCAGAAGTAGAGTCATAGCCACTGTGAGTACAGGCTTCAGGACATGGGATCAGAGCATTATAGCCTCTCCTGTAAGTGCACTGGGTACAAAACACACGTTTAAGGCTGAGAAAGCCCATAACTACTGGCCACAGGGCAGGGTGTGCTCCCATAATGTCTCTGGTTTCAAGATGGCACCATCCTGCATCTTCTTGGGCCCCAAGGGTGGGAGGTAGGGAATACAATGTTTGGCTAGTGCTCTAGAGTGATGCCATGTGTTTGCTAGGGTGTTCCCCATACTTCTCTCTGGGCTTGACCTGCTAAAGGTTCTGCATGCCTTTGTGGTAAGGTTGGTGTTGGTGTGTGTCCTCTGCCTATCTTTTTGCTGTAAGGAAAAATTCTTCCTGCCCTGATCCTCGTGTTGGAGACATGGCAGCTGAGGCCATGCACCTCTCTCTCTTCTCTATGTTACCATCCTGGTTTTTCATGCTCCGCAGTGATCTCACCAGACTCCTGGGCACACCCAAATTCTCCCACTGATGTTCCTTTCAATATTTACCAGTTTATTAGTTGTTCCAGTTTTTTCTGTAAGAGGAGTGTGTGATGGGCACCTCTAGTCCCCCATCTTCACCCTCTCTTCCAAGATGGTTAATTTTATGTGTCAGCTTGGCTGGGACACAACGCCCACTTGTGTAGTCAAACATTATTTGGGATGTTTCTGTAAGGGTGTTTTTGAATGACATTAACATTTAAATTGGTGGACTTTGAGTAAATCACATTACCCTCCAGAATGTGGGTAGGCCTTGTCCAATTAATTGAAAGCCTGAATTGAACAAAAGATGGACTTCCAATGAGCCAGAGGGAATTCTGCCATCATTTGTCCTTTGGACCTGATATAATACAGGCTCATATACAGGCCATTTGTGGGCCCACATTAGGCAGACTTTTAATTTGACTGCCTCCATAATCATGTGAGGCAATTCCTTAAATCCTTTTGTATATATATTAACAACTTGTAGGTTTATCGGCTCTAATGACCCTTACTAGTGACCCCTGGCTAATTCACTGGTTATAGCAGA
>NW_007735384.1:33622-35032 GCF_000696425.1 Galeopterus variegatus | reverse complement strand
GGTTTATCGGCTCTAATGACCCTTACTAGTGACCCCTGGCTAATTCACTGGTTATAGCAGAGAATTGAATGAGAGATGTATTCTTAGGTATACCTGAATCTATAAAATTTGATGACATTTGTAGGGGAGTGGAGGGCTCAGTGAGGGAATGTGTTTGTGTGTAGTGCACAGGGTGGAGTCCAATTATCAATCAGGATGGACAAAGTAGATTAACATTTTATGTAAAGACCTTGTCTCTGTCCAAATTTTCTTCTCTTCCCAGCCCTTACACAAATCTCATATCCATTCTTTTACTCTTCTTCTGTATTGAATTTGTGAGCTAACCCCACAACCTGTGCTGATATCTTTCATGAAGTATTAGATTTTCAGCTGAGAGAAACAAGTAGAATATCAAGTCCTCTCACGATACCAGACAACACCGACTACTAGTAAATTTGAAAGTGCCATGCATCTCTCACTGTGCACAATTTATCTCCAGAGCTGAGCATGTTGACATGTGCCACATTTCAACTTACCATATTCTCAGTTATGGGAAAAACACATTCTATTTAGATCTCAGGTTTTCTCTGTCTTACTAGAAGAGAAATCTAATTAAATATCTCCCCATTTGGATCCACGAATTTTTACATTTTTCACTTTAAGAAAAGAGGCAAAGTAAGAATTAATGTGATTAGAGTGTGGTGGTAAACATCCATTGAACATCCATTTGAGTAAACCTTAGAAAGAAAACCTAAAAATCTGAAAAATTATTAGTAAAATTTGTAAAAAGGTTTTTCATAATTATAATACCAGAAAAAAAATGTTTATCGATTTAACTATCACTCCGTGCATATACCAGCCTCTAGTTAATCTGAGACAATAAGGAACAAACTAGAGACATTTCCAACCTGAGGATACGAAACTTAAGGGATGGGGGCTGCACTTAAGGGTAGAAAACTGTATTACTAATGATAGCATTAAGCCATAACAGTCTGCTGACTACAGTTCTTACCATTGCCTTATGCTCATGCAATTTTATCTTTTAACTCAGGGGAAGCTGAAAGAATCCTGACCTCTACGAGTCATCTTGGTTTCAGTGAGGACTTCCTGAGAAATCCTGGTGAGGGAAGCCCTAGAAAGAAGGCTGTGGAGTGTTCCCTGGGCCACAGCCCTACCTTCTGGGCCAGTTCTGCTCGGTACTAGCAGAGAAGAGAGTTAAGTGTGACTCTGCTCAGGGAATAAATATAGTGGGTTGGAAATCTTGATTCTCCTTTGATCTTAGAATAGGATTTTTAGGTAATGCATGAATGAGCCAGAAGAATCTTGAGTAGGTGACAAAAGTCCACAGATAAGTTTGGCAAAAGCCATGTAATCAATTCTAATCACTGTTTAGGGATGGGATTGTGTACTTTGACTGTTTTAGGTAGCTAG
>NW_007735384.1:30502-32090 GCF_000696425.1 Galeopterus variegatus | reverse complement strand
GTGGAGCCACCTGGGCAGCCTGGAGGAGGGGCGGCTTCCAAAGAAGTGGGGTTTGAAGAAGTGGAAGGCTCTGTTTCCTGGACAGACTGTTATTTTTCCAGGCTTAATCTCTCCACTTCTCCATTTATTCTATAGTTTTAAATTGCACTTTGCTGAAGAGAGAAGTTCTTCTCTTCCAAAGGCAGACAGCACCTTTCCCAAAAATGAGGCAAAGTCAGAGGGATCTTGGAATTCTAATAGCTTAATAATAAACAGTCTAATAAGTAGAGTTTCTGCAGGACCCTATACATCAGTTCCCATCACTAGGCCTGTCTATTTAGGATCGTTGGTAGCGTGTTAGCTGGCAAGCCCTACACCCTCTTTTCTATTCACTCCTCCTACTGGAGCCCCAAGTCCAGACTCAGGGAGCTACTGTAGTTCCTTATAAATCCCTAACCTTGCTCCTTCTTCCCTTGAGCCATGTCTGCTTCCCAGAAACATAGCACAGCTGAGAGATCAAGAACAGGAGAAGTACATGGGGAGAATTTCCAGATGAGGCACGTTTCCTACCTTTTAATACACAAAATGAGTTGCTTAATTGATGTTAAAGATATGAAAACATACCAGAAGTGGCATGACACAGTCCCTGAGACCTGTGATTGAAGAAAGTTTGTTTATCCCCACCCCCTTCCCATGAAAGGCACAGCTTCAATCAGGCTAATTCTGGTATATCATAGATGCCAATCAAAACTCTTTTCTTATACTGACTTTTCCTTCTGAAAAGAAATCTTACTGCTTTAGGTTGATTTAGAGGGTTTCACCTCTGCCTCATACTCATTGTTACTTTTCTGGTCATAAGTCAGTGTTAGGCACCTGTCTTCTAAACTTATAATTAACTCTCTATCATGCCATATATGACAGTGTTTTAAAAAATGATTCATTAATTTTCTGCTTCAGTTTTTTATTTTCTTAGTTTGATAGGGAGTGCACATTAAGTGTTTTTGCTACACTGGGTATTGGATCCTGTTTCCTGGCATACAACTTCTAAAATCTTTAGAATCTTTAATGTAATATGTGACTATCTGTATATTAATGAGTGACTGTTGACTGGCAGCTCGTAGGTAGCTTCAGGATGGGGCTGATCACATGAAATACCAAGGACAGATTAGAGTGTTGGGACTTTCAGACCCACATTCCCAACCTCCAGGGACATGTGGGGGGCAGAAGATTAAGTTGAACTAACTGTCAATAATTTGATTATCCATGCATGTTTAATAAAGCCACTGTAAAAACCCGAAAGGACCGAGTTGGGAGAGTTTACAGATAGCTGAACACATGGAGGTGACTGCATGGAGCTGAACGCATGGAGGGTGGCAGGCCAGGGAGCGTTGGAATCTCCACGCTCCTTCCCACATGCCTCACCCTCTGCATCTCCTTATCTGCATCCTTTGTTATATTATTCATAATAAGCAGGAAAATGTAATTAAAGTGTTTCCCTGAGTTCTGTGAACCATTCCAGCAAATTTATCAAACCTGCTGACGGGGTCCTGAGAACCCCCAATTAAGAACTGGTTGATCAGAGGCACAGGTAAAAACAACCGGGAGCTAG
>NW_007735384.1:28669-29652 GCF_000696425.1 Galeopterus variegatus | reverse complement strand
CTGCTGAAGGATTGCTTGCTTGGTGTACGGGGGAAAAACCCACAAATCTGGTCACAGAAGTCTTCTGTGGTGGATGTTGACTGGGAATACAGGAAATACTGAGTTTGTAAATCTTCTATATAATAATATCACATGACATTGCTCAGCAAATGAAAAAGTACAGTATCATTTTCTACCCTACTTAAGAAAAGTGTCCCTTTCTTATATAACATCAATAATTTGATTCTTCCTTGTTCTTAGCAAAACAAATTTACCCCAGTCACAGAATAAGAAAGTTCTGTCTATATCCTTATTATCTGGATATTTACCAAACCAAGTTGTTTCTTTTAATATCTCTGTGCCTGTCAAATTTTGTTGACACCTCTGGGACATGGTGCATTATATTTTCATTAACTTAGATGTCAGGAGAAGACCCGTGTGTAGGATACAATCATCTGTGGTAGCCAGCAGCCCTGGGAGCTTTCAGGCAACTACCTGTCATGTTTGCATCTCTACCTCCTGAATTCTGTGAGGCCCTTGGGTCACTGCTTAGGTACTGGTGTGGTCATTCCCATGAGTGGAGCATCTGGCTCCTCTGTCTCCTTCTGTGTCTGTTATGGCAGCAGCTGCTCTGACATTAGTTCCTTGTATCCCCACTGTGAACATAAATTCCACAGCCTCATGGCAGAACCATGTTCCTCTTCTCCCTCCTGTGTAGGCTCTTGATGCGCACAGCACTGGTTCAATCCCTGATAAGATAATGGATAAGTGGAGGCCACACCCCATGTTTGGATCACAGTTTGAGTCGAGAACAGGGCTGGACATTATCATATGATGTAAACCCCTGATCCTACCATGCAGTAGCAGAGCCTGATCTGGGCCATAGTCTCTGCCACCTAAGACAACATAGCCTGTGGCCAGTTTTCTGTATCTGTGCCAGTGGCTAGATTACACCTCTATCTATTCTTCACCTTTGTTCTCTTTCAAGTTCCTTCCACAGATGA
>NW_007735384.1:26195-27764 GCF_000696425.1 Galeopterus variegatus | reverse complement strand
CATTCAGCTCTTATAACTGTCCTTTTCCTCTATCAAAGAAAGGGAAATACCAGTTGTCTCATACTGGAAATCCTTCTTTTACCATCAAACCGTGGAAACCATTAGTATGTTAATAATTACAAAGGGTCATCCAAAAGTTCATGAAAAGTTTTGTATTATCTTTTATTTATATTTCTACACAAACTTTTTAAAGTACCCTCATATCAGGATACTCCCTTTTATTAATTAATTAATTCCTCACAGCTGCGTCTGCAGAGAGATCCCGACAGAACCCCTGAACCTCTGAGGCCACAGGGCCATTACTGAGTCCAGACCTGAGAGTCAGCATCACTGTGCTGCCATGTCATAATACCCGTTCAGACTGACCACTAGCAGTAGTTTCAAATCTGGTTTGCCATTCCTCTAATGCATCTTAACAGGCCATAAACTATCTAGGTTTATGTAGCATAGCAAGGGGGTGCAGGACAGTAGGGACAGCTGGCATGGCTGCCTCGGGGGAGCTCTCAGTGAGGGTCCTCAGAGTAGAACTGGTGGTACATGATGCCCATCATCATAGCTTTTTTAGAAACCAGACTAACTGGATGTGTGTGAAACTACCATAGGATAGGAAAATCTGCCTAAAGAGGTCTGATTATCTTGTGAAAGTCATTGAGCACAGCTTCCAGGGGCCTAAAAGAGACACATTTGGTTATATGATTCATTCTCTTCTTGTGGAAACCGAGATCTGTTATTAGCAACTGAAGTTCAAGTTCTATGTAAAGCCTTCCTGGTCAAAATGTGCTTTATATATCAGGCAAGTTTTCCTTCAAATACATAATGAGGACTACAAGAAAGCTGACATTCCATTTTCTTGTAACCCAGTAGGTTTCCCAAAGGGGAAAAAGAATACTAGGGAAGAATAAGCCAATATTGTCTTTACAGGAAAATGGAGCACAGGCCTGATGTTAACCCTTTGTTCCCACATATTCATTCTAATTCCCATCCCTGCCCCTCTTACCCCAATAACCTCTCACTCTCATCTGCTCTTCATTTCCTCCATCACCTTGTCCTGCAAGCTGCCACCACCTTTGTTTGAGCAACTGTGTCTCCTTCCCAATGGATCTTCCCACTGCCACACAGGAGCCATCTGATCTTTCACACCCAAGTGCAGAGCTACTTATACCCTTATTCTCCTCTGGTAATTAATATTGCTAATTTCTCATTGCTCTTAGAAAAGAGTCCCTAAATAGTACATGATTTGTGAAGTGTCACATTTTCTGGTTTCTGCAGGCTTATGTAGGTAAAGGTGTAGCAGCTCTGTGCCCACCAGTCACTCTGGCAATTTAAAACTAGAAAGTGCAGCATCTCTCATTGACAGGTTATTCACACATGCAATTTGTTCTACCTGTTACATTTGTCCTTTTCTCAGCCCATATTTTCTTCAGGTTCTTCACGATTCAGTTAAATCCTTATGTTCTCAAGTTCGAATTCTTGGATAACCCTCTGTTTTCCCATTATGTGACTTCCAAACAGTATGTATGTCTCTCTAGTGTTTATCAAGTCTGCTCTTTGTGTATATACATATGGCTG
>NW_007735384.1:24521-25390 GCF_000696425.1 Galeopterus variegatus | reverse complement strand
TGTTTTGGATTTTGGTCCAGTTGCTAGCATATAATCTGTCATCAATAATAATTTGTCAAATGATCTTGTCTGGTATTTTGAGGATTCTCTCCCAAGGCAGCTTCCATTTCATCTGTGTTTATATTAACCAAGTCTCTGTCATGTATGATCCTATGAGTTTATCTGTATTAACTCCCTTCCCTCTGTCCACATGCATTTACATCCTCAGGCCCCTATAATTTTCTGTGGTAAATTTCCAGGAAAGTCTCTCCAGAACCTCCTGGCTTATCTGGATTTCTCTACTTCCAAACCCCCATTGTTCTAGGTATTAACTGAGTCTATACAAGTGTCTCTGTTAGTCTTTAACTCTGTGGGGCAGCAGACAGACCCTGAAGGGGAACTGGCATACAGGGTCATTGCAGCTCAATATGTGGAAGATAAATGAGTTTTGTAAGTCACACACTATGTCTGTTTATACATTTGATGAAAGGATTTGCTCTTACCATGTCCACATAAACATTACCATTTATTTTGTGGTGATAACAAGTGACATCATTGCAGAGGTACAGTGAGTGATGAGATTGGTTACACTGTAGATGAGATATTCATAGCATGTATGTGTGATGTTATGACATGTGGGAGGAGAATTTGACGAAGTCATAATAACATCAGGAAGTGTTCCATGCTGAGGGAAGAGCAAGCGTAAACGCTCTGAGGCAGAAGAGAGAGGTTTGCCGCTTTTACCAAGGAGTATGTTTTTGATGTGGAAAAGAAAAGAGAGGATAGATGGTGGATCACACAAGCAGTTTGGAAGACAAGTCCTCACTCTGTCCTTCTATTTAGTGAATGTAAAGGAAAATAACCATCACACAGATAAGGATAGAATTCAG
>NW_007735384.1:21893-23333 GCF_000696425.1 Galeopterus variegatus | reverse complement strand
CCCGTGAGCCTAGACTGTGGCCACAACTTCTGCCAAGCCTGCATCACTGCAAACCAGAAGATGTCCACAGTAGTCCAAGAAGGGGAGGGCAGCTGCCCTGTGTGCCTAATCCGATACCAGATTGAGAATCTGCGGCCTAGTCGGTATTTGGCCAACATAGTTGAGATGCTCAGGGAGGCGAAGTTGAGTCCAGAGGAGGGGCAGAAGGTAGATCACTGTGTATGCCATGGAGAGAAACTCCGGCTCTTCTGTAAGGAAGATGGTAAGATCATTTGCTGGCTCTGTGAGCGGTCTCCGGAGCACCGAGGTCACCACACATTCCTCACAGAGGAGGTTGTCCAGGAGTATCAGGTAAGAAAAAGGATAAAGAAAAGATGGGAGAGAAAATGGAATCTGATGGGCAATCTCCACATTGCATTCTCCTTTAAATACCTGTGACCATAAACCCAAGCCCTGAGATTTCTTTCCATTCCTTTCTTACCTTCCGAGGCCTGAAGGACACCTCTGTGCAGTCTACCCAATTACAAAAGAATAAACCTAGAATACACAAACTTAGACAGAAGTAAATGGTTGTTCTATATGTGTAGCAATTTAGTGCCCAAGAGAAGCTCTGATTACCTCCTTCGGCAGGAGAATACCTGGAGTGGGTTGAGATATAATTTCTTGCTGCAGAATCAGATTCTTCTTCCAGGACAAAAAGCATCAGTGTATTTGTGATAGGATGGTGACTCGTAATACTTGAAACTTAAAGAACAAGAAAACATTCACTATCTCAGGTTTTCTTCCGAGTTATAAATTCTACTTGCTGCTCCACAGTTTCTAGAAAGTCCAGTCTTTTTCTGAGATCAACCTGATTTGTTCCATGTTTATTCTCTATCCAGACGCAGAGAAAATTCCCAGCTTGACCCTGGTGTGACTTTTTTCTCACAGGAAAAGCTCCAGGCAGCTCTGGAGAAGCTGAAGCAGCAGCAGCAGGAAGCTGAGAAGTTAGAAGCTGACATCCAAGCAGAGAGAACTTCCTGGAAGGCAGGTGGAGACACTCCTGAGGGAGTTAGCCAAAAATCTGGGCAGGACCTGAGGAAGGAGCCCCCTTTCTCTATTCAGCCAGTCAATAATGAAGTCATTTGATTAGTGATACTCCTGTTCTTCCTCCTTTCCCCAATGGGGGTGGAGTCTGGAGAGTGAATATGTCACAAATGATACAGCTATTTGGAGGGTGCTATTCACATGGAGGGACTCTCTGGTCCGGATGGCTGTTGAATCCTGTGCCCCATTCCTGTGGTCTTTTTTGAGCCTGTGACTCTTTGGGGGAAAGACATTTGGCAATGACTCACGGTTCTGTCCTGCATGTCCCAACTTGAGCAGAGGTTTCCGGGGGTGGCATTAGGAGTACTGTGGACATGCATGTGTGTCCTGGACACCTGAGTGAAAGCTCAGCCA
>NW_007735384.1:19858-20728 GCF_000696425.1 Galeopterus variegatus | reverse complement strand
TGTTTTGGAATGAAATGAAGGGAAAATAATAGGAATCATATGCTTTCCTAAGAACTGCTCCCCTGTTTCTGTCTTCTGTCCCTAGGAGAACTCTCCACAAAAAAATAGTTTTGTTTTGTTATATTTGGTTTCTGGCTCCCAGCCTCTGCCTGATATTCTGAGTATCTTCTCTCTTTCTCATCCCTGAAGAATCTAATACAGTATGAGAGAGAAACTGTCCAGTCAGAGTTTGAAAAACTGAGAGCCATCCTGGACTGTGAGGAACAAAACCAGCTGCAAAAGCTGGAGAAAGAGGAGAGAGGTATTTTGAAAATCCTTGCGGAGTCTGAAATTGAGCTGGCCCAGCAGAGCCAGGTGGTGAGAGACCTCATCTCAGATGTGGAGCATCGGTTGCAGGGGACAGCAATGGAGATGCTGCAGGTAAGACTTGGAATGAAGCCCTAACATCTGAGATTCAGGAGAAATGGAAATTATTTCCTTCTCTTCTGTGTTGTTGTGCCCTTTCTGGCCCTTTCTGGTTGTGATGCTAAGTTCTTTGGGCCCTGCTTCATCAATTTCAGAGATTATAGGAAAGGTCCAGTGTTTTAACAGCCAGAGAAAACTCCATTTTTATTAATTTCCCAAGTGCAGTGCAAACATTTGAGCTTGGAGAGAAGATTCATTGTGTTCACTGCTATGTTTTAGGTAGGTCTGTGATCTAGTGTTGAGCACATATCAGGCAAGTTTTCATCACTCAGCTTAGTCAAAGTCAAACAAATGCACTTCAGGTTACAAGAGATCTTTTTATTTTTTCTCCATTTTAAATAAGTTGAGTCTTTTCTCCTCTTTCGTTATTTTCTGAAAAAATTGTGAAGGACTCCTATTATTCTT
>NW_007735384.1:17360-18645 GCF_000696425.1 Galeopterus variegatus | reverse complement strand
GGCCCAAAATATACAATTTTTAAATTTTAAATTTTTTATTGGGCTTATTTGGATTGTTTTATGCTTCTTGGGTGTGTTTTTATATCTCTGTAGGAATTTTTTATATTTTGACTAAGTTGTCAAATATGTAGGCCTAAAGCTACTCATAAAAATTCTTGAGAATACCCTTAATTTCTATTTTTTCTTTTGTTATCTTTATTTATTTATGTAAATTGACAAGTAAAAATTATATATATTTATAGTGTACAACTCCTAATGTTGAAATATACACATTTAAAAATGGCTAAATTGAGCTAATTAACATACGTATTACCTCACATCGTTATTATTTTTTTTGATGGGAATTCTGAAAGTCTAATCTCTGCAATTATCAAGAATACACTGTTGTTACTATAGGTAACCATGTTATACAGTAGATCGCATGAAGTTTTTCCTCCTATCTAACTGAAATTTTGTGTTCTTAGACTAATATTTTCCCAACTCCCCCTGTCTCCCCAGCCGCTGTAAATTCCTCCTTACTCTCTGCTTCTGTGAGATGAACTTTTTCCACGTGTCTGAGTGATGTTATGCAGTATACGTATCTGTGTGCCTATTTCACTGAACATAAAGTCCTCGAGGTTCATCCATGTTGTTACAAATGACAGGATTTCCTCCCTTTTTAAGGCTGAATAGTATTCCATTATGTATATATACCACATTTTCTTTATCCATTCAATCTTTCATGGACACCTAGGTTTTTTTCCATGTCTTGGAAATTATTCTTCTGCATGTGGATATTCAGTTGTCCCAATACAATTTATTGAAGAGACCCCTTTTCTCAGTGTGTATTTTTGACATCTTGCTGAAATATCAACTGGCTGTAAATGCGTGGATTTTTTTCTGTCTGTTCTATTCCACTGTTCTATGTGTCTGTTTTTAATACCAGTTACTGTGCTGTTTTGGTTACTATAGCTCTGCCATAGATTTTGATGTCAGGTAGGGTGATGGCTCTAGTGTTGCTTTTTTGGCTAAAGATTGCTTTGGCAATTTGAGGTCTTTTGGCGTTCTATAATAATTTTAGAATTATTTTTTCTAATTTTATGAAAAAAGTTGTTGGTATTTTGATAAGAATCACATTGAACCTGTAGATTGCTTTTGGTGGTATGGATGTTTGAACAATATTTAACAGTATGTCCAATCCAAAAACAAAGGATACCTTTTCATTTATATATGCCTTCTTCAAATTCTTTCATCAATGTTTTGTATTTTTCAGTATCCAGTATCCAGTATTCAACATATATAAACA
>NW_007735384.1:15601-16351 GCF_000696425.1 Galeopterus variegatus | reverse complement strand
TTCAACATTACCAAATTTGTTTATTGGTTCTAAGAGTTTTTGGGTGGAATCTTTATAGTTTTCTACATATGAGATCAACTGTATACAAACAGGTACAATTTAACTTCTTCCTTTTCAAGTTTGATGACTTTTATTTTTATTTTTTGCTTAATCACTCTGGTTAGGGCTTCCAGTACTATATTGAATAGAAGTGGTGAGAGTGGACATCCTTTTCTTATTCTTGATCTTCAAAAAAAGAAAAAGAAAATTAAACTTATTACCATATTTATGATATTATGTTATGGTCTTATTACTATGATGTTAGCTGTGGGTTTGACATACACAGCCTTTATTGCACTGTAGTATGTTCCATTTACTCTTAATTTGCTGAGTGTTTGTATTATGAAAGATATTGAATTTTCTCAAATGATTTTTGTGCTTCTATTAACAAATTAAATGTCCTTTGTCCATTGTGTTAATGTGATGTATGACATTTGCAGATTTGCATATGTTGAAGCATTCTTGTGTGTCTGAGATACAGCCCCTTTGTTACTCTGAATTTTTCTTTCAACATGCTGTTTAATTTGGTCTGCCAGGATTTTTTCATTGTGTTTATCATTTCAAAAAGTAAGTCAGTCTTATTTATTTTTTCTGTTGTTTACTAATTTTTATTTCAATTATGTCTGCTCCAATCTTTATTATTTATTTCCATCTGCTAACCTTAGGGTTAGTTCTTTTTTTTTTTTTTTTTTTTTTTTTTTTTTTTTTTTT
>NW_007735384.1:13314-14147 GCF_000696425.1 Galeopterus variegatus | reverse complement strand
AAAAAAAAAAACGCAAACAACTGTAGATTATTACTCCATACCTCCCCATAAATTTACATTTTGATTTCACAATTTACATATACTTATGTTGTATATTCCTTAACAATTTATTTTAGCTAATATTCTTTTAATAGTTTTATCTTTTAACCTTCATACTAAAGAAATAAGTAATTTGCCCATTATCCTTAAACAATTAGAGTATTCTACATTTGAACTTGTACTTCATTTTACTAGTAAGTTTTGTACTTTCATATGTTTTCATGTTACTGATTAGAATGCCTATATTTCAGCTGGAAAAAGTCCTTTGTGCATTTCTTGTATATCTAGTGTTTATGTACTTCCCCAGCTTTTGCTGTTCTGAGAGTGTCTTTCTGTCTTCTTCATATCTGAAAGAGCACTTTGCTGCATCCAATATATTTGGTTGGCAGTTTTTCCCCCCTCCCCAGCATTTTGAATATATCCTCTCATGCTGTCCTTCCTTGTCTCTGTTGAAAAATATGTTGTCAGCCTTATTGGGACTTTCTTATATATTATTTGCTTCTTTCATCTTGCTACTTTCCAGATCCTTTCTTAGTTCTTGATTATTGACAGTCTGATTATAATACGTCTTGGTGTAGACTTGTTTAGATTAAATTCACTTTTCAACCTTTGACCTTTCTGAACTTGAATGTTCAATCTTCTCCAAATTTAGAAAGTTTTCTCCTGTTACTTATTTAAATAAACTTCACACTATTGTCTTTCTCTTCCTCTTCACAAACTCCTATACTTCAAAAGGTTGCTTTTTTGATGGTGCTCCATAAATCACGTAAGCGCCTCTCATTTTTTTTTTTTTT
>NW_007735384.1:10852-12570 GCF_000696425.1 Galeopterus variegatus | reverse complement strand
TTTTTTTGTATTTTTCAATTCATTGTATTTTTCATCTCAAGAATGTGTGTTTGTTTAATTTTTTGTTGAATAATTTCAATCTCTCCATAATACTTCTTGTTTTCGTCACTTACTGTTTTTTCTGATTTCATGAAAGGGTTTATGTGTATTTTCTTAAAGTTCACTGAGCCTTTTTTGAATGATTATTTTGGATTCTTTGTCAGGCAGTTTATAAGTCTCCATTTCTTTGGATCAACTATTGAAATATTATTAGGCTCTTTAAGTGGCATTGTTGTCTCCTTTGCTTTTTATGTTTCTCTTTGCCTTATGTTGATGTCTATGCTTTTGAAGAAGTAGAAACTTATTTTAGCCTGTGCATACTGGCTTTGTCTGGGAAGAGCCTTCCAGAGATTTGAGCATTTCATGTGGCATGGTCCAAGGGCAAGCTTGCTGCTGGAGTCGTTTGGCAGGCTAGCCCAATGCCTGTGTCTACAGGAAGGTAGGCCAGGCACCTGAGTTCACAAAGTTGAGTCTGGAGCCTGGATCCATGATGTCAGACCTAGAAACCAAACCTGTGGGAGCAGACCTGAATCCTGTGTCTACAGATGCTAATCTGACACTGGGGTGGACATTGAACCTAAGTCAGCAGTAGCTGCCCTGACTCTTGGTGAGCCTGGAGCCTCATTTTGTGTGTTTAGGGTGGTGCCATGGTTTCACAGATCTTGGCTTGTAGCCTGAGTCTGCAGAGGTATTTTTGAATTCTCAGTTAATACTGTCCAGCCTGACACCAGGGTCTACTGGTAAGGGCCTGGACCCTGCTGCAGGCCCAGACTCTGGGTCCTCTGCAGCCTGAGGCCAGAGGGTTGGACCTTGGCCCTGAATCCACCTTGACACTGAGGCCAGTATGGAACCTCGGTAGGGAGGGGCTGGTTGGAGCCTAAGATTACAAGCCATGGTCTGGTTGCTGGAGCCCTGGGGGCTGGCCAGAAGCATGGAGATGTGGGGACTGACCTGGAGCCTCACAGACCAAGTTCTCCTTACAGGCATGGAGTCTAGGGTGCTGGTTCCATATTGGAACCAGTGCAGGCCTGTATTCTCAGTCCATGGGTAGCAGCCTGGAGTCTGGAAATGTTGGGCCTGCCTGATAGTGGGTTTTACTGGAGTGGACTGAGTTGTGGGGTCTGAGACTGAGTTCAACACCTACTGTCCTCCCATTACCCCATGTGGGAGGAATCTATCTCCATGCAATGCTGCCTGGGGTTGGCAAATGAGTGACATTGGTAATGTAAAACTGTTCTTCCTACTTTCTTCAATGAGTCTTTTCTTATTTCTGTGTTACACCTTGGTGCTTTAAGCTCTTGCCTCTTTCCAGTGATCTCATGAGTGTATTTTATTATGTGGATCATTTATTACTTGTTTCTGCCAGGTACCAGCACTGTAGACTTCTATTCCACCATCTGGCTAATATTCATCTCAAATTTCTTTAATTTCTATAGTGCACACATTAATACACTTTTATTCCTAACTCCACGATTAGTTTTTTCTGTCTCTATTTTTTGTTTGTCAGTCTAGTTATGTTTTGCTATGCGTTAAATGTGTCCTCCAAAGGTTCATGGATTAGAAATTTAATTCCCACTTTAACAGTGTTAAATGGGTGGGAAATCTTATTATGGTAATTCAAAAGTGGGTTCCTAGAAGAGGTGATTAGATTGTGAGGACTATGCCCTTGTGAATTGATT
>NW_007735384.1:8979-9853 GCF_000696425.1 Galeopterus variegatus | reverse complement strand
TTTTATCATGAAAATAACCATTTTTATTTTTTTATTGGAAAATAGTTGATTGTACATATCTGTAGGGCACGGCATTGAATGTCATTATCAGTGTACAATATGTGATGTTCAAATCAGGATAATTAGTGTATTAATCATCATGAGATGTAATCAATTTTCAGGTCTTTACCAGTTCCTCCACTTCCCCCTTCCTTCTTATCCTTTCCTACCCCTGGCAATGTTAGTTCTGCTCTCTTAAAAAGTTCAACATATTATTGTGATTGTTGTCTTATTTTCTTTATTAGTTTATCTAAGTATTTATTATCAGTTCCATATATAAGTGAGGACACGCAGTGTTTCTCTTACTGTGATCGGCATATTTCATTTAACATAATTTTTTCTAAGTTCATCCATGTTGGTGTAAATAGCAGAATTTCATTCTTTTTTATGGCAGAGTAGTATTCCACTGTATAAATATATCACATTTTCCTTATCCAATCATCCAGTGATGGGCATTTAGGTTGATTCCAACTCTTGGCTATTGTAAATAAGGATTCAATAAACATGGGAGTACAGGTGTCCCTTTGATATGATTATTTCCCATTCCTTTGAGTATATACACAGCAGTGGGATAGTTGGGTCATATGGCAGTTCTATCTGTAGCTGAGTAACTTCCATACCATTTTCCATAATGGCTGCACCATTTTACTGTCCCACCAACAGTGTAAGAGTGTTCCCCTTTTGCCACATACTTGCCAGCATCTGTTAATCTCTGTCTATTAGATAGTAGCCAGTCTAACTGGAGAAAGATGTTATTTCAATGTGGTTTTGATTTGCATTTCACTGATGCTTAGTGATGTTGAACATTTTTCATGTGTATGTTGTCCTTTTTTTT
>NW_007735384.1:4387-7766 GCF_000696425.1 Galeopterus variegatus | reverse complement strand
AGTTCCTCATATATTCTGGATATTAATCCTTTGTCAGATGCATAGTTTGCAAATATTTTCTTCCACGGTGTTTGTTGACTTTTCACTCTGTTAGTTGTTTCTTTTGCTAAGCAGAAGCTTTTTAGTTTGATATAATCCCATTTGTTTATTTTTACCTTTTGTTGCCTGTGCTTTTGGGGTTGTATTTGTAAAGTCTTTGCCCAGTCCTGCTTCTTGATGTGTTTCCCCCATGTTTTCTTTTATGAGTTTTATAGTTTGAAGATGTATATTTAATTGTTTAATCTATTTTCAAATGGTTTGGTAGAAGGCAAGCGGTAGGACTCTAGTTTCATTCTTCTACATATGGATGTCCAACTTTCCCAGCACAATTTAATAGAGGCTTTCTTTTCCTCAGTGTATGTTCTTGGTGCCTTTGTTGAAGATCAGTTGGCTATAGGTATATGAGCTGATATCTGGATTCTCTATTCTATTCCATCAGTTTGTGCATCTGTTTTTATGCCAGTACTATGCTATTTTGGTTGGTATTGCTTCATAGCACAATTTGAAGTTAGGTAGTGTTATGCCTCTGGCTTTCTTTATTTATTTTGTTCAGGATTGACTCAGCTATTTAGGATATTTTGCTGTTCCCTATGAATGTTAGTATTGTTTTTTTTCTATTTCTGTGAAGAATGTCATTGGTGTTTTAATGGGGGTTGTGTTGAATCTGTAGATCACTTTGGGTAGAATGGACATTTTCACAATGTTAATTCTTCCAATTCAGGAATATGGAATGTCTTTCTATCTTTTTGTGTCTCCTTCCATTTCTTTCTGTGGCTATTTGTAGTTCTCATTGTAGAGACTTTTTACCTCCTTGGTTAAATTGATTACGAGGTATTTGTGTGTGTGTGTGTGTGTGTGTGTGTGTGTGTGTGTGTGTGTGTGTGTGAGACTTTTGTAAATGGGCTAGTTCTCTTGATTTCTTTTTCTGCTGGTTCATTGTTGGAATATAAAAAGGCTACTGATTTTTGGGTGTTGTTTTTGTATCCTGCAACTTTGCTGAATAGTTAATCAATTCTAAGAGTTTTTTTGCAAAGTCTTTAGGCTTCTCTGTATATAGGGCCATTTCATCTGCAAACAATAACAGCTTGACTTTGTCTTTTCCAATTTGGATGCCCTTTCTTTCTTTCTCTTCCTTGGTTTCTCTGACTAGTACTTCCAATACTGTGTTAAATAGGAGTGGTGAATGTGGGCAACCTTGTCTTCCCATCGTTAAGGGATAAGCGTCCAACTTTTCCCCATTCAGGATGATACTGGCAGTGCATTTTTCATATATGGCTTTTATTGTGTTTAGATACTTTCCTTGCATACCTAATTTGCTGAGAGTCTTTCTCATGAAGGGACATTGAATTTTGTCAAATGCTTTTTCAGCATTTATTAAGGTAATCATATGTTTTTTCTGTTCATTTTGTTAATGCGGTATATCACATTTATTGAGTTGTATATGTTGAAACTTCTCTGCTTCCCTGGGATGTATCTCACTTGATTATGGGGTATAATTTTTTAGATATGTTGCTGCATTCTATTTACTAGTATTTTACCAATGATTTTTGTGTCTATATTCATCAAAGATATTGGCTTGTGCTTTTGTTTTTTTGGTGTTGTTGTGTTGTCTGGTTTTGGTATCAAGTTAATGTTTGCCTCAGAATGAGTTTGGGAGAATGAATGGCCTCTGGGTTTGGTTTGCTGTTTCTTTTCTATTTTCATATGGTGAAAGCTTAGATTTCTGTGAAATATTCAATTCTGATGTATTGTTTAATGGTATAAATAAGTTATTTTAACACATTTTAATACTGTATCATATACATTTTGATTTTAGGGTATTAATTTTTATTCAGTTCAATGTAGTTTCTAGGTTTTCTTTGTGATTTTTTGTAACTTAGGTTATTAAATAGTTTATTATTTTTCAATTATTTATTAATAATATTATTTTTTTTCCATTCTAAGATATTGCTGCAGAGAAGATGGTGGGGAAGAGGAGAGGGGAAAAGGAAAGGAAATAGGTGGGAGGACTAAAAATGAGGGAGATGCTTGGTCAAGGACTGTGCCACCCCCTTGTTCCAGCAAGGGAGTCCAGGGAGGTTTTTGTGGTGGCTTGGTGGTCATTGCCTGACTGGTTGCCAAAGTCAGAGGACCATGGCTGAAGCCCTGGGCCCCCTGCCACACTGCCTTGGGGGCCTGAGGCTCTTCCTACAGCAGCTCGATGGTCATTGCTGGGTAATTGCAGTTGTCTAGGGGGTACTTGGTCCCCCACTGCCCCAGTTTGGGAGCCTGGGGGATTTCCTGCTGTGGGTGTGTGGTTGTTGCTAGGCTAAGTGTGGTCACCAGGGGGGCATGGCTGAGGACAACAGCACTGCCCCCTCCCTGTCTTGGGAGCCCAGGGGGGTTCTGGTCCTTCTAGGTGTTCTAGGTGTTCTTTGCTGGTGTTAGACCTTTCCTAGCTAATATCAGACTTTGTGTCTCATCTCTGGGTATTTTGATTCTTCTTAAGTTCTGTGTTGGATTATTTGCTGCTCCCATCCCTTAAACTCTGGACTAGAACTAATTTATTGTCCTTTGCTTACTTCTAAAATGTGTGAAGTTCCTGTGGGCATCAGCAGTTGAGCCCTGTATTTGAGTTAAATTGCTGCTTTGCTGTTGATTCCTTGGGGAAGGCTTTTTGTGAAGCTCAGAATTTAATGGTTGACCTTGCATGTACTTCAGGGACTTGTGAGGTCCAGTACACTGGGGTTGTGTGGAAACTCTGGTCTGGGCCTCTATCTTTGCAGCAAACTGCACCCCCAGCCGATCTATATTCCTGACCAGTCTTCACCGGGGGGGCCTATGCTGAATAAGGGCAGATCAGCTGTCCATGCTGTACCCCAATGTTCCCTGGTGGGCCCGTCTTCAAACACTTCCCATGGGACGGGCTGTGTGTTGGTCCCATGGGATGACTCACAAGCATTTGAGTAGCTCTTTTTTTCAGTTATCTGTGGCCCGTTGCTCCTATGTGTGCCCACGGGAACCCTGTTTGTCATCTTGCTGGCCTGGGGGGCCTTCAAGTCCCTCTTTTCCCCTGCTTCCTTCAAGCAACTTCATAAAAAGGGCACAGCTGTGGCTTTTGTCTGCTCTGGCTCCATAAAGACTTGAAATGGCCAAGGCTCGAAATGGTGGGAGCAATCCTTTCTTTCTCTCTTCATGGCTTCTGCCTTCATGAACTCTGTAGGTCTCTCCTCCTCTTCATGTAGCTCTAGTGGCCCCAGCTTGGCTGTTGTTTCCTTTTAATAGTTGTAAATTGGTTGATTTATGGGAGAGAGTGATGCTGGGGACTGTCTATTCAGCCATCTTGACCAGAATCCTCTGA
>NW_007735384.1:0-4175 GCF_000696425.1 Galeopterus variegatus | reverse complement strand
TTGCTCCTATGTGTGCCCACGGGAACCCTGTTTGTCATCTTGCTGGCCTGGGGGGCCTTCAAGTCCCTCTTTTCCCCTGCTTCCTTCAAGCAACTTCATAAAAAGGGCACAGCTGTGGCTTTTGTCTGCTCTGGCTCCATAAAGACTTGAAATGGCCAAGGCTCGAAATGGTGGGAGCAATCCTTTCTTTCTCTCTTCATGGCTTCTGCCTTCATGAACTCTGTAGGTCTCTCCTCCTCTTCATGTAGCTCTAGTGGCCCCAGCTTGGCTGTTGTTTCCTTTTAATAGTTGTCCCATTTAGTTTAGCATCAAGAAATTTCACCTGGAGAGCCCCAGAGCACACACTGTCATGTCTAGGGAAGGCTGCCTCTCTCCTAGACAGATTGGTATTTTAAAAAACATCCTGTAATGGTCATATTTATGACTCAGTGTTCTGGCAGAAAATAGGTAGCACACTTGAAAGGGATAACTGGGAAGAGTTCAATGAAGGGCTACTAACAAAGGTGTGAGAAGAGACCAAGAACTGGCAAAGCATGCCAAGGTTAGTGACCAACTTAGGTTTTTTAGAAGTATGCAGTTGAATTGTTAAATTTCAAAATACTTTGGGATCTCTTAATGTTTCTTCTTCTGTGGATTTCAAATTTATTTCCTTGGTAATCAGAGAAAACATATTTTATTTGTTTAGTATTTTAAAATGTATTGAAACTTTTTTTTTGGCCTAGAATATATGTCCAGGTAAATGTTCCGTATGCATTTGAAAGGAATGTTTACCCTGCATTCATTATGTATAATGGTCTGTTGATAACATTTAGGTAAAGAGGATTGATAGGGTTGTCCATTTCTTCTATATCTTTTACAGATCAAGATATTAAGGTTTCTTGCCTCTTTGGATGGATCTATGTAGGCGAGTGTATTATAAGTTCAGTCCATTTTCAAATCTGACACCCTGATGGTTAGTTTCACTACTCCAGGATTATATGTCACTTAATCCTAGGAAAATTCGTATATGTGATTCATTTGGCTCAGCAACAACACAGTTATGCTTTTAAGATTGGCATCTGATGGATATAAAAAATTGTCATGTATACTGCAGAATTTTTTTGTCATATTCAACATATGAGTGATTTCATTCTGTGTATGTCCTTTTCTGCCAGATTTACTTCACTTAACATGATGGTTTCCGGTTGAGTCCATGTTGCTGCATATAATAGGGTTTTTTTGAAAAATAGCTGAGTAGTATTCCATATGTACCACAGGTTTTAAAATCCATAAATTGATGGACATTTAGGTTGAATCCATCTCTTGGCTATGTATGAATAGTTCTTAGATGAACATGAAAGTGCAAGTCTTTTTGATGTATTGATTTCATTTCCTGCAGGTAAATACCCAGTAGTTGGGTAGCTGGATCCTAAGATAGATCTATTTTTACTTCTCTGAGTTTTCTCAGAGAAGTAAAAGTAGGTAGAGTTTTCCACAGTAGCTGTACCAATTACACTCCTACCAGCGATGAGGAAAGTTCCTTTTTCTCTGCATTTTTAAGCATTTGATACATTTGGCTTGTTGATAATAGCCATTCTAACTGGAATGAGATGATATGTCATTGTGGTTTTAATTGGCATTTCCTTGATTAGGGATATTGAGCATTTTTTCATGTGCCGGTTGGCCACTTGTATGTCTTCCTCTGACAAATGTCTGTTCAGGTCCTTTACCCAGAGTTTAACTGGGTTATTTATTTTGTTGTTGTTCAGCCACTTAAGTTTCTTATATATTCTGGATATTAACCCCTGTCTGAGGAGTAATTGGCAAACGTTTTCTCCCATTCAGTAGGCTGTCTCTTCACTTTGTTGATAGTGTCCCTTGCTGTGCAGAAGCTTTACAGTTTGATGTAATCCAATACATGTATTTTTTTTAGTTACCTGTTACTTTGTAGTGTCACTCATAAAAGTGCTGCCCACTCCCATTTTTTTGTAACATTTTCCCTATTTTCTAGTTGTCTCACAGTTTTAGGTGTTAAATTTAAGTTTTTGATCTATTTTGAGTAGATTTTTGTGTCTAGTGAGAGATAGGGGTCAAGTTTCAATCTTCTGCATGTGTGGATATCCAGTATTCACAGTACACTTTGTTGAAGAGGCTGTCTTTTCCCTATTGTATATTTTTGGCACTTTTATCAAAAATCAGTTAGCTATAAGTGTATGTGTTAACATTGTGACTCTCTGTTCTATTGCACTGGTCAATTTCCTTTTATGTCATCACCAGGTTGTTTTGGTTACTCTAGCTTTATGTTATATTTTGAAGTTAGAAAATATTATGCCTGTGGCGGAGCGGAGATCCCGGCGCGACGAGACCGGCCGCACCGCGCTCAGCCAGTGAGCACACGGGCCATCCCTTATATAGGATCCGAACCCACGGCGGGAGCGCTGCTTCGCTCCCAACGCTGCAGTCTCCCGAGTGTGCCATGGGCTTGGCCCTAACCACAGCTTTTAAGGTCTCAAACATGCTGCCCTTCAGATGAGAACTATCAGTTTTTGGTCTCCTGCTTTCTGGCTCCCTTGCAGATCTTGGGATGTGCAACTTCCATAACAGTGATGTTTGAGAACGGATAGCATCATATTTAATCAACTGTTGCTTGGACAAAATTACCCTTAAGTCCTGCTTCCCTGCTGATGAGCTGACTGAAGACGACTCTTGTCATCAGGTAGAGATCTTCCCTCCAGAAAGAAGACAGTTACTATTACAAGCTGAAATTCATAAATAACTTCTTTGAGAAGCAATAACAAAAGGACTGGCAGAGGGCGGCCTTCTCCTGGACCTCCAGGAGAAAAGGCCGAGGGGCACCGCCTGAGGGGCCCTGGGAAGGGGCGTCACAACCCTCCAAAAGTGTGGGAGGGGCTTCGCTCCTTTTTCCAAGACTCGAACCCAGATTTCTGCCCAAGAAGCTGACCTTCCATTAAAATTTGTGCTTGTGAAAAAAAGATGGCGACGGGTCTGGTGCGGCCACGTCAGGAAACAGCGCGATCCTGAGAGCTGTGTGCTGTGATACCAGAGTATTGACTGCATTTCCAAGAGCAACAAAGGACGAATAATTCTTTCAACAACGATCCTACATCGACAAACAAACGGCAGCGGGTTCGAGGTTTTGGGGCCGACACGGAGAAGGACTCCTGGGGGCGCCCAGGCCCGGCTGCGTGAACAAATTAGTGGCCCAGAAGACAAAGGCCAGGAAAGCCAGCGGAAGACTGCCCAGAGGCGGACTGAAGCACCCCGGACAGGCCCACCCTGCGGCCTCTGTGAGTCACCCCCAGCAAAGTCCCACTTGCGGGGCGAAGCCCGACTACTCCCCGCCCACCTGGCCTCCGCCCATCACACCAAGCTGGGCACCCACAACAAAGCTGCCTCCATTTTCTAGGGTGGGATCTGAGAAGGCCGGCATAGTCAGGGCAGGCCAGTCATCTCTGTTTGGCGTGACTCCCCGCTGGGACGTGCTATTTGCTTACCTAGACGCGGGGCACCCCGGGGCCTGTGGACCGGCCTATAGTCCCACTCTTCCCGCGGACCTCAGACGGGGCTGGCAGCGTGGGAAGTCCTCGGCCAGCGTCGGGGGGGCTGGGAAGAGAAGCCCGCCCAGATCGTCTCTCCGCCACAACCTGGGCGCCGGCCACAGATAAACTCCCTCTTCCCGAGAGGCAGATACCATCTCTGGGGACCTCAGTTTGGAAGAGCCCCTAACTGATTTCTGGTGGGGAGAGGGGAGCCTGGTGTCCCCCTCGAGTTACATTGAAGTGTACCAATAGGGTTTCTAAGGGAGCCGACCAGAGTGTGGGGGAGGCAAGGAGGAACTGTGGGCTGACCGACCCTCCCCCCGAGGAGTTCACCCCCCAGCAGCCGCCGGAGAGTCAGGACACCTGCTGGGCAGGGCGGGGGCATGGCACAACTTTGATGACTCAACTGAAAGTCAAGGTTTGTAGAAGACACGCCCCAGCCCTGTCCTGAGCACACAGAGTGGGGAGGAGCCCGGCTAAAAGAGGCGGAATCTCAGAAATAAATAAAGACAGAAGGAACAGCTGAACAGCCTGCTGGAACGAATTCCAAGGCTCAAAAGCGCCATCTACTGAATCGGAAGTCCAAGATTCGAAAGAAAATCCCTGCCAAAATGAACAAACACCCAAAAGGAGATA
>NW_007735383.1:83811-84904 GCF_000696425.1 Galeopterus variegatus | reverse complement strand
TGTAGAGATAACAGCTTTACTGTCTCAGGCATTTTTGTGTGTTTGGTTGTCTAGTCAGAAACAGTCTTTAGAAATTATTTAATTCTGTACCTGCAAATACCCATCCACCTATTTATGAAAGGATATAACTTTGCCATATTGATTTACTTTCAATTTGGGGGCTGTTCTGCTTCCTCATAGCTGGTGTTTCAGAGACAGATAATGCATCTCAAGATGCCTTGGCACTGAGCAAATTGGGAGGACAGGCTGAAAAAAATCGTAAACTTCAAAAGAAGTAAGTTTTTTATTATTTCTCCATCTAAGTGAACCGTTTTCCATTGTGCCTAATTGTTAACTCATGTTTATTTATTAAATGTAGTATCTAGCTATACAAATACATTATCTTCTGAAGGATTAACCTAAAGCCTTCGTGAAACCATTCTTTCTGGAGGACTTAGAGCAAGTGTGAAACTTTGAAAACAGTCCCAGGGGACTCCCAGTCCGNTTCTGGAGGACTTAGAGCAAGTGTGAAACTTTGAAAACAGTCCCAGGGGACTCCCAGTCCGTGGAGGAAAGTTGTCTTTCTAGGAGCTGGGATGGGGGAGAGTGTGACTCTCAGCATCCCTGTGCTTCCGTTCTCTCGTCTGTAAGACAGCAGGAAGGGGCAGTACACACCCTTATGGCTTTTGTGAGTATTAAACGGGGTGATGTACAGACAGTGCTTTCAGCAGTGCAGCAAGTTGTAACTGAGCCACACCCACGTCCGCTGGTGATTGTTGCTCACCAGCACTCAGAGTGTGCCGTGCATACCAGAGATTGGCCTGGAAACATACGCCATGTTGTACTTTTTCTCTTCCTGTAGGTTTTGTACTCTCATCTTAAATAAACTCTAGATTTTGTAATCTGTTGAATTTAATTCTAAACTAAGTCTTTGTTCTGAAAGTAAGTAATAATTTTGGAATGGCTTTCAGCAAAGGAGCACACTGGCATTGTGATAACTCATGGTATAGGCACAAAGTCTTAGTTGGTTAAAGCATGGTGTCATAACACCATGGTCAAGGGTTTGGATCCCTGTACTGGCCAGCCGCCAAAAAGAAAAATAAAAAAGACAGTG
>NW_007735383.1:81149-82369 GCF_000696425.1 Galeopterus variegatus | reverse complement strand
ATGCGGACCCTCTATGCCAGAGACCAGTTTACCTTCAGTCCCTAGAGCTGCCAGTTGATTTTTCTGTTGTGAAATCTACCAAGTTCTAGTTCTCTTCTCAGAAGTCATAATAATCATATTGACTGGCATATCCACTGATTATATATCAGGTAAAATGCTATTTTGCTAACACCACCATAGGAATACTCAGTCTTTTGGTTTCCTGTAAATGGAAGTTTGTAGAAACCACTTAACTGCAAAATCTGATTCGAATGTTGCTATCTTTGAACTAGGTAAAAATGTTTTAAAGTAACATAAAAATGTTTTAAAGTTTCACACAGCCATTGGGTTATGTGAAATGTAAAATTAGAGCCAGGCCTTTTGCCTCGTGGAACCATGCTAGGAAAACTGTCCCTGGATTTTGCTGATGTGCTGTTTCTCATCCTCGCACTCACTGTAATACAAACAATAAGGTTTGTGGCAGTGCAGTGTGGTCCTCCCACCCTCTTCCACCCCGAGTCTGTCATTCATGTAGGAGAACAAACAGTAAAAAGAGCCAAAAACATTTCACTCCATTTTTTAAGTGTATTGTGTTATTCTGAGGATGTATGTTTGAGCCCTTGGGTGTATGAGGACAGCCTTTGAATTATTTGCCTGAGCATGTGGTTAAATCTCATGTTGGTTTTGTGTACATGTGTGTACATATGTGTGTGTGCGTGCATGTGGGTTGGTTATAGGTAGATTGCTCTGGAGCTGTGATATTCAAATTTATGCCCTCGGCTCTCAACAGCTGACTCCATGTTGTCTTAGCTGTTACTGAGTGTCTAGGAGGGTCTTTCTCTGTGCTTTATGGTCATGCATAGGATACGTGTGTGAGTTCATCTAAATGCAGTGGGCCAATTCAAGTTTTGTGAGACCCTGAAAAAGCCTGGTAGACACGTTGGTGCCTGACATGCGTAGTAAGAAATCCACAGTGGGATCCAGCTGCCTCAGACCAGACACGAGTCATGCCCATCAGCTTTGACAGTGTTCCTGCAGTGCCTCTAGAATTCCCTGATGGTATGGAAACCCAGTCTTTTTAAACTAACCTTGTATTTTAAATGCTTTCTTTCCCATTTCTTCTTTTTGACATTGGAGAGCACTGTCTGGGTAGGTAAGTCAGTTAGGTAGGTTTGCTGTGCTGAGTACAGTGCTCTGCATCAGAGAGTGGTGGTGTCACCAGCCTCAGGCTCTACATTGAG
>NW_007735383.1:77433-78856 GCF_000696425.1 Galeopterus variegatus | reverse complement strand
AAGCTTTGGGCTAATGGACAGAAAAGGTCTTATTACTTGGAGAGCTGAGCAATAAAGGAGCACTTGCTCCTCCTTCGGTCAGATGCTGCTGAGGGGTAGTGTTTGCCAGGTCTGTTTCTGTGGTTGTGGTAAAGTAGGAACAAAATGGATGGTTGTTAATTACTAGGAAGTGATCTTATGGGTAAATGGGTAAACACCCATACGGGCAGTTGGGTGAGTAGGTAAAGTCTACATCGATGTCTGATGTATACAAGTCACAAATTAAGGAAATCGGCTGTCTGCATTAGGGCATTCTTAGTAGCAAGTGGAAGAAACACAATTCTGAGATAAAGCAGAAAAGGAGGGATGTGGTTGTTCACATAACCAGGCACCACAAAGAGCCAGTGTGGAGCTGGCCTCGGGCATCTCTGCATTATGGACTCTGCCTCCCTTCCACGTGGCGACCTTCTTTACACGACTGGGAACAGTTCCCCCAGAGAAAGCGGGCTCTAGTGTTCCCACCTGGGGTGCTGGCCCTGGTCAGCTCCTGGATTTGGTCTTAGGGATCATGAGTGGCCTGGCGGGAAGGGGCTGGGACACACACAGAGGCCTGGGCCAGCTGTGTCTCCTCAACCTTCTCCCTTACTGCCGGACTTTAGAGGTGTCCTCCTACCTCCACTGTCTAAACACTGTTTCCACTGCTGCNGTTCACAGCTCTTAAGTCCCACCTTCCACAAAGTCCAAGGGCATGGACACAATGCAGCCAAGTTTCTTGCTGTGGTGTAGCAAGGGTTATCTTTTGTTCAATTCCCAGTAAGTTCCTCATTTCTGTCTGAGACCTCATCATCCGCATGACCTTTACTGTCCACGTTTCTATCAGCATTCTGTTCACAACCATTTAACTAATCTCTAAAATGTTCCAAACTTTCCCTCATCTTTTTGTCTTCTTCTAAGTCTCCAAACACCTCCAACCTTTGCCTGTTACCCAGTTCCAAAGCTGCAGCCACATTTTCAGGTGTCTGTATAGTAACACCCCACTCCTCGGTACCAATTTTCTGTATTAGTCAGTTTTGTGTTGCTATAACAGAAATACCTGAGACCGGGTAATGTATAAAGAACAGAGGTTTATCTTGCTTACAATTCTGGGACAGCTGCATCTGGCACGGGCCTAAAGCTGCTTCTACTTATGGCAGAAAGCTGCAAGCAGCCTGTGGGTACAGGCAGATCATATGGCGAGAGGAAGCAAGGGGGGGTGGGGAGGTGGCAGGGTCTTTTAAACAACCAGCTCTCGCAGGCACTAATAGAGTGAGAACTCACTCATTAATAGCCCCACCTAGGGAGAGCATTAAAATCCATTCATGAGGGATCTGCCCCTGTGACTCAAAACAGTTTCCAGCACTGCCACACTGGGGATCAGATTTCCACATGAGTTTTGGTGGGGACA
>NW_007735383.1:75266-76220 GCF_000696425.1 Galeopterus variegatus | reverse complement strand
ACTGCCGGACTTTAGAGGTGTCCTCCTACCTCCACTGTCTAAACACTGTTTCCACTGCTGCGTCTGGACCCTGGGCCTGATCTCTAAAAACTCAGGAGCATGTCCATGCTAGAAAAGGCTTTGTATGAAAGCTGACAGTCACTGGCAGGAAGAGGGTGCTGGTGAAGTCCAGAGCAGCATACACCACTCTCCAAATAATGGAATGAAAGGACTGTTTTTTAACTCCATATTCCTTGTTTATAGTGAATATATAGTACATTTTTAAAAAATGAAGTCTGGCAAAGTGCCAAGGATCCATTACCTATTTATCTGGCTTCAGAATGAACGTGATCTGAAAGCCCTCTTGACCTGGCAGCAGTAAAATCCCCCTTCTCGTGGCCAGGCCGCAAATGCCCAAGGACTTAGCATTTAACCATGTTGTCAGAGTTCAGATCCATCCCTGGGGTTGATTTGTCAAGGAATTATTTGCACTACTTTGTATGGCTTATCTGAGTGTTTAACTAAGTTATAGCAGCTGCCTTTGAGGAGAGTTTGTCTTAAGGAAACAGAAAGTAGGGTTTAAATCAGCCAATTCACGATTCATGCCACACAGGGAGACCCTTTTCCCCTCCCATTCCATGCAGTGTGGGTGTCTCCCAAGACCACACACTGCCTCGGGTCGAGATGATCACAGTTCCATTGGTCGGTTTCTTTCTTTATGAATAGCCTTGCTCATTTTAGTTAGGGAATTTTATAATTTTTTACTGTATTTGAGATATTAAAACATTTATTCCATTCTCTGGCATATAAGTAATTATTGCTAGATAATTGTAATATTTATTATCCCCTGGAAAACTAAGGTTGACATAAGGAATACTTACTTGAAATTTTATGTGAAACATTCTGCTTAGGAAGATGAGTTTTAATTGTACATAGACTCTACATTATTAAGAATTCTATTAAATTTATTGAAGA
>NW_007735383.1:73295-74532 GCF_000696425.1 Galeopterus variegatus | reverse complement strand
GATGAGTTTTAATTGTACATAGACTCTACATTATTAAGAATTCTATTAAATTTATTGAAGAACCCATGTTTATTTTTAGAAATAAAAGATTTCTATGGTATAGAACATAGAAATATTATAGAAAACTAACTGACAAATAATGGCTTAGGAATTTAAAAGTGACTTGGGGATGCCCACCCATGCAGACTAAATGTTCCTGTCCTCTCTGCTCCAGTGTCATCTTCTGTCCTAGGCTTTTTGTTTTTAAAACTAATTAGACTCTTTTTGAAAGCCTTGTAGGTAAACACTTGAGAAATAAGATGAGGTTCACCAGATTTGTAGTGTTATCTCTCATGTATCAGTGTTAGGCCGAATCATTTTTAAAGATGTTGATATGGTACAGTCATGACTTGGGTATTTAAAACTTAGGCATACAGAATATTTCTGATCACACACAGGAACGCGTGGCCAGGATTCAGCCCTGAGGTGGTCAGTGACACGTCAGTTCTTGGCACTCGTGATCTGTTCTGTGCTGAGACAGTTGTTGGGATTTCAGATCTTCTGGATAGAAAGTGTATGGGTTAAACCACAGATGACCCAGTGACTTAACTTAGCGAATACCTGTCTAGCTAAATATCGGTGTCCAAGAGAAACAGCATTCGTTCCGTGCTTGCTGTATTAGATCACAGCATTTTTAGTGTTAAGAATATGCACTGTGTTTTTTGTTAGTTTTTGGTTAAATGCTAAACATTTTTAAAGACTTAAAGAGTAGATGCCTTTGTTCAGACCCAGGTGTGGTTTCCTCCTCCTAGATATTTTTCTTCATTGTTTAAAAGAGAAATAGTGATTATATTTTTCCTTGAATGTCCTATTACCTTGAATATGAAGACTGTGCTAGTGTTTATTAGCAGTCTCTGCTGGTAACAATTCTTTAATTCTGTAAGGAGATGGTGGTTCTGTAGAGAATCAGAGGGAGTCAGTCAACATTTCTTCACTCAGACGTTCTTTGTAGTTTGTACAAAACTAGTATTAAATGGGTGGTGTTGGTAATATTAAAGCTGTGGAAGATCAAATGAAAATGACCTGAATATATATTGTTATACTTTTGAAAATGCTCAAACAGAATACTTCTGTTAAATTCTTTTATGTATGCATGTAATAATGATTCTTAAATTTTGGGTATCTTCCTATTTGTAGGCATGAATTGCTCGATGAAGCCCGAAGACAAGGTTTGCCTTTTGCCCAGTGGGATGGGCCG
>NW_007735383.1:62845-72974 GCF_000696425.1 Galeopterus variegatus | reverse complement strand
TGCCCAGTGGGATGGGCCGACCGTAGTTGTGTGGTTGGAGGTATATCCTAATTTTACTACCGAGCTTAGTGTGTTACATGATGTGACTTTACTGATCCATCTCGTAGACTGGGCCTAACGTTCTGGCCTTCTTGTTTCCTGTCTCCAGCTCTGGGTGGGGATGCCCGCCTGGTATGTGGCTGCCTGCCGAGCCAACGTGAAGAGCGGGGCCATCATGTCGGCCCTGTCGGACACCGAGATCCGGCGTGAGATCGGCATCAGCAACCCCCTGCATAGGCTGAAGCTGAGGCTGGCCATCCAAGAGATCATGTCTCTTACCAGCCCGTCCGCCCCTCCCACGTCGCGAACGGTATGTCCAAGGAAAACTTCTTTGAAGGTAGCATTCCCCTGCTTACATTGCTTCTCCAGTTCTTTATAAACTCATCTGGTGTAGTTCTAATTTAAGATTTTGTTGTTCAAATACATTAGAACTTTTAATTTGTGGGAATTGAATGGTCAAAAGAAACTTTATTAAATGCTTTTATAGAATAGCATTGTAATATGCAAATGAGGGTTTTTTTAAAAGATAGCATACACAAATTTGAGTATTAATTTATCAAAATTGACTTGGTCTAAGGGCCTCTTGAGAAGGATAAAGGTAACATTTTTAAGTACATACTTTATACTTAAACTTTTAAAAATTTATTTTCTATTTATTTCTTGATTCAAACTGAGTGAATCACTAGCATTTGCACTGTACCTAAGGATATCTGCTAAGCAAATAATAGTGTCAATGTTCTTTAAATTTTGTTGAATATAATATACATAGAGAAGAATGCTCATTAAGTGTAACAGTGAAATGAATTTGTACGATCCAAACACCCCTGTGCAGTCGGCACCCACATTGAGAAAAGGGGCTTGACCAGGGCCCTGGAGGACCCTCACACTCCTCCTACGTCACTGCTCCATCCGCAAGAGGTAGAGGCCTGACTCCTGGCACTATAGAGGGGTCTGTTTTCTCTTTTATATAAATGGCATCGTGCAGCATTTACTCTTTTGTATCCAACTTCTTTCACGTGACGTTATGTTTGTCAGTTCATCCATATCATTTCCTGTGGAAGAAGGATTTTAAGGAGTGAGGTTTTTGTGTCTATTGCAGAGTACTGGCTCTTCCAGGCACCTTAGAAGCATCTATTTATATAAAGGGGAAAAAGGTCACTGGTTGCTTTGTAAACAGTGTTTTACTCTATTTGACTTGTTTGGCCTATTAGTGCTTTCCATTTTGGGAGCTTTGGATCCTGGGAACTCAGGATTTCAAGCAGTTGACAAATTTTACTAGAACAGTTTAAAACTGTTCTAATGAAAACATTAACGGTTACTGGGAGGTAAGGGCAGGCCAACACCTAATTTGTAAAGTTCAGACTTTTTACATTGGCTGGATACACACACTCTGCTTTTAGTTTACCGTGGAAAGAAAACAAACTCTTGTTAAGAGATAAAGAACCACACAGGCTTTTTTTTTTTTTTTTTCTTCTTCTTTAAAAGATGGCTGGTATGAGGATCTTAACCCTTGGCTTGGTGTTGTCAGCACCACGCTCAGCCGGTGAGCAAACCAGCCATCCCTTTATAGGATCCGAACCCGTGGCCTTGGTGTTATCAGCACCACACTCTCCAGAGTGAGCCACGGGCCGGCCCTAGAACCTCACAGACTTACTTCTCTGAATAGCAGGTCAAGGCCTGATTCAGGGTTCCCCAGTTACTTTACAAAAAAAAGTGTTAAGGCTTTTTTGTTTTATTTTTTGTTTTCCTAGTGGAAGAATTATGGTAATGAACAGTAACCTTTGTGCTCACCTGTGGCTCAGGGAACGCTTTTCTCAGCAGAATGCTTTGTAAACAGCAACCAATCTGTTCCCCAGTTGTTTCACTGTGGAGCAGCCTTTCTAAAAATGGAGGTGCTATGTGGTTTTTCCAAAGTTTTTATAAACTATCTTCGCAAAGGTAGTTTCTTGTGAGTTCAGTTTAATGAATAGTGATGAAGAACATGCCTCATGTAAGGCAGTCTCTCCACACTGTCAGGCACAGGAGTAAAAACCTGCTTCCTCAGGGCGGCCACGGCTGACGGGTGGTGGCCATCCGGCTCGTCTGCTTCTGATGGGTGCATGGGCTGGTGTTTTTGGCGTGTTGATGTTGCTGGCACTCTGTGACTTGGTCAGCCCACTCCCTGCCTCTTTGGTTCTCTCTGGTTTGGTTGTCCAGGCCGAGAGGTCCCATCACTGGAGCGTCTGCTGAGCAGAGTCTTAAAACAGTAAAGCAGGAGTTTTGTGCAGTGTTCTTTGTTCTTAATATTTGGATAAGACTGTTTTAAATATATTGAATCAGTAGTTACTTGAGAGTTACTCAAAATTTTCAGAAGAACAAAACGTGTTTTCTAAAAATTTGTTGTACCTTGGGGTGAGCATGGCATCTGCAGCTCTGGAAATCGTGTGCTGTTGACGACACAGCGTTAACAGGGTGTGGTTATTCTTTAAAAGGGGCGGGCTTGTGTAATGTTCTGTCCTGTTCTGTACGGGGACGTCTGCAGTGAAAAGGTGTGAGGAGTGACCTTTGCCCCACAGCTCTCCTCTGTGCCTGTAGCTCATGTGTGTGCCCCTCTCCTCTTTGTCACTGCTTCCCTTGCCCTGGATGTGGTTGGTGCACGGGGGTCACCTTAGACCACAGGGACTGTCTGGTTAACTCACGAAGAAATGGAAACGCTCGCAGCCACGCCGCAAACGGTCAGTCATGCGCGCACCCTTGCTCCTCGTGGTGTGTTTCCACTTCAGCCGTCTGGGTGCTTCGCCTTTTTGTTGAAAACAAAAATGTTACTTTACATTTAGTTGTTCCAGATAAATATTTCCTTTAGTTATTAATTGAATATGTAAAATAGAATTTGTATTTTATTTTAGAGTTTTTTCAGAAACTTAACGTTGGTAGACTTGCTATATTTAGAATAGATTTAATACACCTCTCCTTTTGGAGAGACCTTAGCTTAAGAACTTAACGTTGAACTAGACTTGCTATATTTAGAATAGATTTAATACACCTCTCCTTTTGGAGAGACCTTAGCTTAAGCAGTCCGTTGTGATTGTCTAGCTGGAGCTTTCTCCTTTCATCGATGTGCTTGGCATGGGAAGAGTCTATCCTTGCATGAGAAATTGGAATTGTTGGTTTTGCATGAGTTTTGCATGATACTTTGATATTTTTGAACTTTTTTACTCCATTAAGCTGCACCTCCCTACAAAGTTTATTTGCTTGTGTTACTAAACTCACCAATACTAATAGTTATGTTCTTTTGCATTCCTAACCACGTAACATCAGGAAGATGAGGAGGGAAGCTGGGCTCAGGTTGGAGTCTTTCTATGATATACTCTTTACTATATGTACAGCAACAAAAAGCAATTAGAATAGGAAAGTCTGTGTAATTTACTTTTATTGATGTTTCTAGAATCTTAATTTATTCAGAGTATTGTTAATGATTGGAAAGCATTAGTCAGGCAAAGAATAGGATTAAAGAGTACGTCTCATGGACAATTTTGAACATTTCTCATATGTAGCCATGGTAGTTATTTTTAATTAACATAGGTTGCTCTGTTTAACATGTGCTCTTTTATACAGAGTCCCGTGGCTGAGGCAGCTTCTAAGATTAACTTGCTTCTGGGTTAATGGTATTCTAATACATTTTTAAATGCAAAAAGTTGGCATGGTGACTTTTCCCCTGAGTCTTTCTATTGGTTTCTTACTAAATACTATCCTAATACTGGGTCCACTTAAAGGTTTTCTACTAATGGAATTCTCAGAAATGAATTCTCACTTAATGTGCATTTGAATTTTCAGCTCCCCAGTTCTTCAACTCACAGAAGGCCATGTCCTCGTTGTTTTGTAGACTTGATGTTCAGACAGTTTAATGAAATGACAGTGGTTCTTTCTGTGTTAATCCGCCAGCATTGCTGTCTGTTGTGCTGTAGGTCTTGATGACAGATCATAGCTGCAGGTGTGGAGAGGCAGCTCTTCTTGGGACTCTCACCACTGGCCAGTGACTCTACATCTGAAAAAAATCAAAATAATCTTAAATCAGAATTTTCCTAATTAAAGGGTGATGGTTGAAACAACTGGTTTTTTCTATTTGCAGTCCTATAGTTTAGCCAGTTATGTTGCTTTTTTTTTTTTAAAGAGAGGAATAGCTATAATATGATTCTGTGGGTTTCTCCCTCATACTTAAGCATTCTGTGCCTCTTCTCCACATAAATAACCTTATTAATTATTAAACTACTTAGATATTTCTTTACAAGGCCAGTAATGACCATCAGTGAATTAAGCAGGGTGCATTTTATAACTATTTAAATTTCAGTGTATTTACATTAAGAAGCAGAACTTGTCAGCAAGTCAGTATGAAGTTGCCAGTGTCAGAGGCATGAAGTGTAAATTAAATAAGCTTAACTTTTGCTCTTCACAGTGGGAATATAGACAAGAAGGGCCATGCTGATGACTCTGGAATTAACCCACATGCAGTGTTTGGTGAAAGTTTGTATCGCTTTCCCACCGTCTCCTCATCTAGGTGAAACTGCCACATGCTGCCAAGGGCAGAAGTCCAGCCTGCCCTCCCGTGCTCCTTGTCTTGGGGGTAGCATGCATTCTTTCACCATTAGGTATGGCATTAGCTCTTCGTGTGTCGTAGTGCCCTTGGGCAGGATGAGGCACTTTTCTTCCTTTCCTAGAATGCCAGGAGTTCCATAAATGAATGATGAATCTTGACAGGTACTTTTTCTACATCTTTTGGGATGATGATATGGCTTTTCTTTTTCAATCTCTTGATATGGTAAATTTCATTGATTTTCAAAGTTTGAATCAATTATGTCCACATTTGTCATGCTGTCTTATTCTTTAATATATTGATTTTGTTTGCTAATATTTTGTTTAGCATTTTGCATCTGTATCTGTGAAAGGTAGTGGTCTGTAGTTTTCTTTCCTTGTAGTATCTTTGGTTTTGCTAGTCAGGATAATGCTGGCCTCGTAGAACGGGTTAGGATTTTCCTTCTCTTCCTCCTCCTTTGAAACAGGTTTGTGTAGAGTTGTGGGGATTTATTAATTTACTGTGATAAATATTTGGTAGAATTCACCAGTAAGGCTATCTAGGGTAAAGATTTGTATGTATGTGAGAGAATATTTATAACTGCGAGTTCCAGGTTCTAATAGGTACAGGTGTCTCTTAGTTAGTGGCTTTGGTAGTTTATCATTTAAGAAATTTGTCCGTTTCATTTCAGGTGCTTAAAATTGTTGACAGCATTCCCTTATTTTTTCAATGCCTATTGAACCTGTACTAATATCCCCTTTCATTCTTGATATTGGTAATTTGTGCCTTCTCTTTTTTTTCTTGATCAGTCTGGCTGGGGTTTGTTAGTATTTCAAGGTTTTCAAGGTAGAGTCTTAGATCATTGATTTGAGACCTTTCTACATTTATAATGTATGCATTTAATACTATAAATTTTCCTCGAGGCATTGCTTTAGCTGCATCCCACAGGTTTTGAATATATTATGTTTCCACTTTCATTCAATTAAATATATTTTTCAATTTCCCTTGAGATTTCTTCTTTGACACATGAGTTATTTAGAAGTATACTAATTTCCAAGTATGTGGGGTGTTTCTAAATAACTTTTTATTACTGATTTATAATTCTGTTGTGGTTAGAGAATATATTTTGTATGAGTTCAGCCTCTTTTAAGTTTGTTGCGATTTGTCTGTCTTGGAGAATATTCCATGTGCATTTTAAAAGAATGTATATTCTGTTGTTGGGTGGAATGTTCTATAAATTGTCAAGTCAAGTTGGTTGTTAGTGTTGTTTAAGTGTTCTGTACTCTTATTGAGGGTTTTTTATTGTTTTTTGGGGTTTTTTTGTTTGTTCAGTTACTGAGAGAGGAGTGTTGAAATCTTCTGACTATAACTGTGGATTTGGGTGTTTCTCCATTCAGTCCTATTAGTTGTTGCTTTATGTTTTTAAAACTATTTTTTAATTCACTTTTACTGGTTTTGAAACAAACACATGTTTTGTTTAGAAAAACAAAGTGTTAAAAATAAAATTGATCGCCAGCCACCAAAATAAATAAGTAAAATTAAAACTAGCCAGAGATAATTTTAATGAGTAGAGTTGAATTGATCCTTCAAACTTGTTCATGAGTCGTGATCATTCTTTGTTTTTGTATTATTATATTAAAAACTATTTCAGAAGGGAAATTTGTAGTCAGTTACAGTTTTATTGTGGTTTGGCAAATAAGTTAAATTTGTCACAAACAAGTCATGGACTTTTAGTGATATGATTCCTTTTGTATAAAATTTTACTAACATTTAAAATAGGAGCTCAAATTATTTTGTGGAAATAGATCAAATTATTTTGGAATTATAAAGAGCAATGTTGTCATTAGTTTAGCATTTGGGAGTATGCAATTGGTTAAAAATTCTATTTAAAGATTATTTAAACTGCTCTAGTGACTCCTTCTGTGACTGTCTTCCTTGTTTATCACAAACAGACACTCGCATATGGGGACATGAACCACGAGTGGATTGGGAACGAGTGGCTGCCCAGCCTGGGCCTCCCTCAGTACCGCAGCTACTTCATGGAGTGCCTGGTGGACGCCAGGATGCTGGACCACCTGACCAAGAAGGACCTCCGCGGGCAGCTGAAAATGGTCGACAGTTTCCACAGGTAGGTTAATGCAGATGGTTCTTACTAGTTGACTACAAGATTTTTCACTGTTGCCATCTCTAAATAATCTCTTTTTTTAAAAAATAGAAACAGTTTCCAGTGTGGAATTATGTGCCTGAGAAGATTAAATTATGACCGAAAAGAACTGGAAAGAAAAAGAGAAGAAAGTCAGAATGAAGTAAAAGGCTAGTACATGGTGTTTCATTGATTTAGCATATTCCTGCTTCCCTGCTGTGTTAGCAGGCTCAGTGATTTCCAATTTTTCAAAAAGTTGGGAAAGGCTTTAAGGGCGTCATTACAGAGGAGGAGGGAGAAAAGGAGTACTCCAAGACCTTCTTCTGCAGCCAGAGAGTATGCACTGCATCCGCGTGCAGGTTAAGTGTCCCAAGCTAGCACTTTCCCGTGAGTGTAGAGTTTTCCTTGTGTTACGACATGTGTGCTCTTTCACTGAGAAATGCTGTTCCCCACTGTCAGATAACAACAGAGCAAAGGTGAGCAAGCCCTGCTCTCTGCTCACTGGATTCAAGTGTGAAAAATACGGCACTGGGGGTTTATCCACGGGCTTCAGGAGCACAGAAGAGCACCTTGTGGTTCTGCTCCCAGGGTGGAGGGAAAGAGACACAGAGTTAGCGTGTCAGCTGGTTTTGAAGGAAGAGTATGAGCTTCTTGGGGGGTGGGGGGTAGCAAGGAAGAGGCACTTCAGTTAGAATATAAAGGCTGAGCCATGTAAGAAGATGTGGCCGTTCACCTGGGACACACAAGGATCTCTCCTCTGTTGGGGGCCTCTCACCTAGTGCCCTCTGAATGACCAAGGAATTTGCTTTTTAAGTATGACACTAAACATTGAGCTCAAAGTAAACTCTCCCAGAATTTTTGGATTGTAAGGAAATCACTAATAATGATACTAAGCAGCAGACCTTAACTGAACAGTGAGTAGGTGCCAGGCAGTGTTCCAAGCAGTTTCATGGGTTGATTTATTTAATCTTTACCACAGCCCTATGAATATAGATGCTATTTTCATGCCCAGTTTTTACTAAGAAAGAAACTAAAGATAAAAATATGGCTGAGAGATAGCCCATTTGAAGGGTAGTTTATTCATGATTGAGTTAGTGTGAATATTAGAAAAACCGTAAGTCGACGTTTATACAGTATATTTATGTGTATGACCTTTCATCCAGAAGATGCCCAGAAACGGCATTGGAAATGAAATATGTCAGTCTGTTTTCTGTATCCATTTTATGTCTCTTTATAACTGACAAAAGCTGTCTTTGGAAGTGATTAGTAAAAGTAACTAAAAAAAAAAAAAAACAGTGATTAGTGATCATCTGAATGTGTTTCTACAGAGTGGCTATTTTTAGATTCTCTAATAGAGCAGATTTATTAATTCACATATGTGAGATCTTCCCCAGTGTCTCTAATATGCTGGAGCATACCTTTGCCTCTCTGTTTTTAAAATGGGACAACATGTACAAAGTCTTCAAGACGAGAACCAGGGGCCTGTGTAGAGTTGAGCAAGCTGTCCGGGTCAGATGGCACTAGCCCTCCTGCGGTGGGAGGTCTGTTTCCAGAGTGCTTCTGATGGGTGCATGGGCTGGTGTTTTTGGCGTGTTGATGTTGCTGGCACTCTGTGACTTGGTCAGCCCACTCCCTGCCTCTTTGGTTCTCTCTGGTTTGGTTGTCCAGGCCGAGAGGTCCCATCACTGGAGCGTCTGCTGAGCAGAGTCTTAAAACAGTAAAGCAGGAGTTTTGTGCAGTGTTCTTTGTTCTTAATATTTGGATAAGACTGTTTTAAATATATTGAATCAATAGTTACTTGAGAGTTACTCAAAATTTTCAGAAGAACAAAACGTGTTTTCTAAAAATTTGTTGTACCTTGGGGTGAGCATGGCATCTGCAGCTCTGGAAATCGTGTGCTGTTGACGACACAGCGTTAACAGGGTGTGGTTATTCTTTAAAAGGGGCGGGCTTGTGTAATGTTCTGTCCTGTTCTGTACGGGGACGTCTGCAGTGAAAAGGTGTGAGGAGTGACCTTTGCCCCACAGCTCTCCTCTGTGCCTGTAGCTCATGTGTGTGCCCCTCTCCTCTTTGTCACTGCTTCCCTTGCCCTGGATGTGGTTGGTGCACGGGGGTCACCTTAGACCACAGGGACTGTCTGGTTAACTCACGAAGAAATGGAAACGCTCGCAGCCACGCCGCAAACGGTCAGTCATGCGCGCACCCTTGCTCCTCGTGGTGTGTTTCCACTTCAGCCGTCTGGGTGCTTCGCCTTTTTGTTGAAAACAAAAATGTTACTTTACATTTAGTTGTTCCAGATAAATATTTCCTTTAGTTATTAATTGAATATGTAAAATAGAATTTGTATTTTATTTTAGAGTTTTTTCAGAAACTTAACGTTGGTAGACTTGCTATATTTAGAATAGATTTAATACACCTCTCCTTTTGGAGAGACCTTAGCTTAAGCAGTCCGTTGTGATTGTCTAGCTGGAGCTTTCTCCTTTCATCGATGTGCTTGGCATGGGAAGAGTCTATCCTTGCATGAGAAATTGGAATTGTTGGTTTTGCATGAGTTTTGCATGATACTTTGATATTTTTGAACTTTTTTACTCCATTAAGCTGCACCTCCCTACAAAGTTTATTTGCTTGTGTTACTAAACTCACCAATACTAATAGTTATGTTCTTTTGCATTCCTAACCACGTAACATCAGGAAGATGAGGAGGGAAGCTGGGCTCAGGTTGGAGTCTTTCTATGATATACTCTTTACTATATGTACAGCAACAAAAAGCAATTAGAATAGGAAAGTCTGTGTAATTTACTTTTATTGATGTTTCTAGAATCTTAATTTATTCAGAGTATTGTTAATGATTGGAAAGCATTAGTCAGGCAAAGAATAGGATTAAAGAGTACGTCTCATGGACAATTTTGAACATTTCTCATATGTAGCCATGGTAGTTATTTTTAATTAACATAGGTTGCTCTGTTTAACATGTGCTCTTTTATACAGAGTCCCGTGGCTGAGGCAGCTTCTAAGATTAACTTGCTTCTGGGTTAATGGTATTCTAATACATTTTTAAATGCAAAAAGTTGGCATGGTGACTTTTCCCCTGAGTCTTTCTATTGGTTTCTTACTAAATACTATCCTAATACTGGGTCCACTTAAAGGTTTTCTACTAATGGAATTCTCAGAAATGAATTCTCACTTAATGTGCATTTGAATTTTCAGCTCCCCAGTTCTTCAACTCACAGAAGGCCATGTCCTCGTTGTTTTGTAGACTTGATGTTCAGACAGTTTAATGAAATGACAGTGGTTCTTTCTGTGTTAATCCGCCAGCATTGCTGTCTGTTGTGCTGTCGGTCTTGATGACAGATCATAGCTGCAGGTGTGGAGAGGCAGCTCTTCTTGGGACTCTCACC
>NW_007735383.1:61202-62027 GCF_000696425.1 Galeopterus variegatus | reverse complement strand
TTTTTTTTTTTTAAAGAGAGGAATAGCTATAATATGATTCTGTGGGTTTCTCCCTCATACTTAAGCATTCTGTGCCTCTTCTCCACATAAATAACCTTATTAATTATTAAACTACTTAGATATTTCTTTACAAGGCCAGTAATGACCATCAGTGAATTAAGCAGGGTGCATTTTATAACTATTTAAATTTCAGTGTATTTACATTAAGAAGCAGAACTTGTCAGCAAGTCAGTATGAAGTTGCCAGTGTCAGAGGCATGAAGTGTAAATTAAATAAGCTTAACTTTTGCTCTTCACAGTGGGAATATAGACAAGAAGGGCCATGCTGATGACTCTGGAATTAACCCACATGCAGTGTTTGGTGAAAGTTTGTATCGCTTTCCCACCGTCTCCTCATCTAGGTGAAACTGCCACATGCTGCCAAGGGCAGAAGTCCAGCCTGCCCTCCCGTGCTCCTTGTCTTGGGGGTAGCATGCATTCTTTCACCATTAGGTATGGCATTAGCTCTTCGTGTGTCGTAGTGCCCTTGGGCAGGATGAGGCACTTTTCTTCCTTTCCTAGAATGCCAGGAGTTCCATAAATGAATGATGAATCTTGACAGGTACTTTTTCTACATCTTTTGGGATGATGATATGGCTTTTCTTTTTCAATCTCTTGATATGGTAAATTTCATTGATTTTCAAAGTTTGAATCAATTATGTCCACATTTGTCATGCTGTCTTATTCTTTAATATATTGATTTTGTTTGCTAATATTTTGTTTAGCATTTTGCATCTGTATCTGTGAAAGGTAGTGGTCTGTAGTTTTCTTTCCTTGTAGTATCTTT
>NW_007735383.1:59462-60973 GCF_000696425.1 Galeopterus variegatus | reverse complement strand
GTGGGGATTTATTAATTTACTGTGATAAATATTTGGTAGAATTCACCAGTAAGGCTATCTAGGGTAAAGATTTGTATGTATGTGAGAGAATATTTATAACTGCGAGTTCCAGGTTCTAATAGGTACAGGTGTCTCTTAGTTAGTGGCTTTGGTAGTTTATCATTTAAGAAATTTGTCCGTTTCATTTCAGGTGCTTAAAATTGTTGACAGCATTCCCTTATTTTTTCAATGCCTATTGAACCTGTACTAATATCCCCTTTCATTCTTGATATTGGTAATTTGTGCCTTCTCTTTTTTTTCTTGATCAGTCTGGCTGGGGTTTGTTAGTATTTCAAGGTTTTCAAGGTAGAGTCTTAGATCATTGATTTGAGACCTTTCTACATTTATAATGTATGCATTTAATACTATAAATTTTCCTCGAGGCATTGCTTTAGCTGCATCCCACAGGTTTTGAATATATTATGTTTCCACTTTCATTCAATTAAATATATTTTTCAATTTCCCTTGAGATTTCTTCTTTGACACATGAGTTATTTAGAAGTATACTAATTTCCAAGTATGTGGGGTGTTTCTAAATAACTTTTTATTACTGATTTATAATTCTGTTGTGGTTAGAGAATATATTTTGTATGAGTTCAGCCTCTTTTAAGTTTGTTGCGATTTGTCTGTCTTGGAGAATATTCCATGTGCATTTTAAAAGAATGTATATTCTGTTGTTGGGTGGAATGTTCTATAAATTGTCAAGTCAAGTTGGTTGTTAGTGTTGTTTAAGTGTTCTGTACTCTTATTGGGGGTTTTTTATTGTTTTTTGGGGGTTTTTTGTTTGTTCAGTTACTGAGAGAGGAGTGTTGAAATCTTCTGACTATAACTGTGGATTTGGGTGTTTCTCCATTCAGTCCTATTAGTTGTTGCTTTATGTTTTTAAAACTATTTTTTAATTCACTTTTACTGGTTTTGAAACAAACACATGTTTTGTTTAGAAAAACAAAGTGTTAAAAATAAAATTGATCGCCAGCCACCAAAATAAATAAGTAAAATTAAAACTAGCCAGAGATAATTTTAATGAGTAGAGTTGAATTGATCCTTCAAACTTGTTCATGAGTCGTGATCATTCTTTGTTTTTGTATTATTATATTAAAAACTATTTCAGAAGGGAAATTTGTAGTCAGTTACAGTTTTATTGTGGTTTGGCAAATAAGTTAAATTTGTCACAAACAAGTCATGGACTTTTAGTGATATGATTCCTTTTGTATAAAATTTTACTAACATTTAAAATAGGAGATCAAATTATTTTGTGGAAATAGATCAAATTATTTTGAAATTATAAAGAGCAATGTTGTCATTAGTTTAGCATTTGGGAGTATGCAATTGGTTAAAAATTCTATTTAAAGATTATTTAAACTGCTCTAGTGACTCCTTCTGTGACTGTCTTCCTTGTTTATCACAAACAGACACTCGCATATGGGGACATGAACCACGAGTGGATTGGGAACGAGTGGCTGCCCAGCCTG
>NW_007735383.1:57452-58511 GCF_000696425.1 Galeopterus variegatus | reverse complement strand
TGGACCACCTGACCAAGAAGGACCTCCGCGGGCAGCTGAAAATGGTCGACAGTTTCCACAGGTAGGTTAATGCAGATGGTTCTTACTAGTTGACTACAAGATTTTTCACTGTTGCCATCTCTAAATAATCTCTTTTTTTAAAAAATAGAAACAGTTTCCAGTGTGGAATTATGTGCCTGAGAAGATTAAATTATGACCGAAAAGAACTGGAAAGAAAAAGAGAAGAAAGTCAGAATGAAGTAAAAGGCTAGTACATGGTGTTTCATTGATTTAGCATATTCCTGCTTCCCTGCTGTGTTAGCAGGCTCAGTGATTTCCAATTTTTCAAAAAGTTGGGAAAGGCTTTAAGGGCGTCATTACAGAGGAGGAGGGAGAAAAGGAGTACTCCAAGACCTTCTTCTGCAGCCAGAGAGTATGCACTGCATCCACGTGCGGGTTAAGTGTCCCAAGCTAGCACTTTCCCGTGAGTGTAGAGTTTTCCTTGTGTTACGACATGTGTGCTCTTTCACTGAGAAATGCTGTTCCCCACTGTCAGATAACAACAGAGCAAAGGTGAGCAAGCCCTGCTCTCTGCTCACTGGATTCAAGTGTGAAAAATACGGCACTGGGGGTTTATCCACGGGCTTCAGGAGCACAGAAGAGCACCTTGTGGTTCTGCTCCCAGGGTGGAGGGAAAGAGACACAGAGTTAGCGTGTCAGCTGGTTTTGAAGGAAGAGTATGAGCTTCTTGGGGGGTGGGGGGTAGCAAGGAAGAGGCACTTCAGTTAGAATATAAAGGCTGAGCCATGTAAGAAGATGTGGCCGTTCACCTGGGACACACAAGGATCTCTCCTCTGTTGGGGGCCTCTCACCTAGTGCCCTCTGAATGACCAAGGAATTTGCTTTTTAAGTATGACACTAAACATTGAGCTCAAAGTAAACTCTCCCAGAATTTTTGGATTGTAAGGAAATCACTAATAATGATACTAAGCAGCAGACCTTAACTGAACAGTGAGTAGGTGCCAGGCAGTGTTCCAAGCAGTTTCATGGGTTGATTTATTTAATCTTTACCACAGCCCT
>NW_007735383.1:55127-56505 GCF_000696425.1 Galeopterus variegatus | reverse complement strand
GAAACCTTTGACTTCAACGCACTGGCGCTATTGTTACAGATCCCAACGCAGAATACACAGGTGACACTGGGAACTGTCCCCGTCTCCACTCAGTCACAGTGCTCAGTCTATTCTCCTGATGGTAGACATTTCATTCTTCCTTTGAGTGGAGAGAAAACATAACAAAAAGACCTCAGACAGCTAGTAGTCTCTTTTCACAACAAATCTATAACATGTTGGTTCACAACAGCAGTGCTTGATTCTGTCTTCTCATTTTCTTTTGCGAGCATGAGAATCTTGCGATAAACAAAATAAGGAGACTTTTGTTCCAGTCCATATGCTAGTAAGAGTGCTACATATGTAGTTCTTCCGTGGAAGAAGTATTTTTAGGTGTGCCTCACAGATGTTTTATTAATTTTGCTTCTGTGGGTAATTGCCTTATGTAATTCTTTTTTACTCATGGACCCATTTGAAAACCAGGAAATTTTTATTATTCCACAGAACATTGAATATCTTTTGCCAATACCCCTAACCAACCCGCACAGCACACTCTTGCATATAATTTTCAAGAGATCATGGATCCATCTCCCCAAAAGTTCATGCACACACTCCACATTAAAAGCCCTGGTTTAAAGTACTGTCATGGTTCAGTACATTCATAGCAGCGAGTGAGTTTTTTAAAAGTCTTAGTTTAAAAAACAATTGTGATGTGTTAACATCCTTCAAATTAGGTTGATTAAAGTTTTGGTTGTTTTGCTATTTCNTTGTGATGTGTTAACATCCTTCAAATTAGGTTGATTAAAGTTTTGGTTGTTTTGCTATTTCAGGCTCGTACTGTCTTAGAAAGAGAATTTAACAACCTTTTGGTCATGGGGACTGACAGAAGGTTTGATGAAGTAAGTTTTCAGCCTAATGATTTTTAAATTTGTTTTAAATGTAAATTGTTTTATTATACTTAGGACAACCATCTAGCTAGGCTCTCTCTTCTAATTGTGGAGATAATTTTACTTTATGAGTTAAGCTAACAAATGAGCTATTAAGACACTAATATTTTCTGGCTGCTTAGCTCAGTTGGATAGAGCATGGTGTCGATAACACCAAGGTCCAGGGTTGATCCCTGTATGGCCAGCCACCAAAAAAAAAAAAAGAAAAAAAGAAACTATTATTTTCAATAAGGCAGTTTTGTTTTCATTTTTTCTACTTAATTTTTGACACCCCCTCAAAAATGGTTTTCACATCATAAAACATTGGTTGTAATCTAGCGGTGGAGTCTGTGTTTCAGGGACAACTGGATATCCTACCCCAACCCAGAGCCCCTATGCTTTGGGGAGCATGTTTAAGAAATATATTAAAAAACACAAAATGTTCGGGCCGGCCCGGTGGCGCACTGGAGAGTGCG
>NW_007735383.1:52068-54087 GCF_000696425.1 Galeopterus variegatus | reverse complement strand
AAAAAAAAAACACAAAATGTTAATTTCCGCTATACAAAACCATGACTCATTTATTCCACACTATTATTATCTTTACCGGCCCTCAGAAAACTTGAGTTTGACCAGGGGAATAGAAGGCCACATAAAAATGTATTATATAGCTAGAAAGTGATTTCTGCAAGATAAGAGGTGAAACATGGTGATAGGATAGGTGGTCCAGGACAGTCCTCGTTTATGCCAGTTAAGACCCAGCAGGAACGTGAACATGCCCCCTTTCACACTCAAGTTCTAGTGTGGGCAATAATTGTATGATCATCAAAGAAAGGGTTAAATACATGTGAACAAGAATACACTTGCAAGGTCAGCAGTCATTTTAAAGGACAGTTAACTCCATAGCTCTGTCCTTTATTTTTAAATGAATCTTATTTTCCATTCTTTAATTTACCAGGACGATGATAAAAGCTTTAGGAGAGCACCTTCATGGAGAAAAAAATTTAGACCAAAGGACATTCGTGGCTTAGCTGCTGGATCAGCAGAGACTCTTCCTGCAAACTTCCGGGTTACTTCTTCTATGTCTTCACCCTCCATGCAGCCAAAGAAGATGCAGATGGACGGTAGGTGATGGGCCAGGCCAACCTGCCACTGGCTTCGGGCATGAGCAGCTTTTTGTGTGCAACATTAATAATTACCTAGAATGGCTTATTTAATGTTATAAGGCATTTGAGTACTGTTGCATGCCCATATATAAATGTTTTTAAATTAACCCTAACGTTTGTTTATAAAAGTTTAACAATAATTATAGTATTTTTTTAAAAATCCTTGTCTGGTTGAATCTTAGCATATTCTTTTAACTAATAAAGCTAAACATCCGTCTGTGTTCTCAGTGTGAGATTGACATCCTACTTGCAGATAGTGTGTGTGACAGGCAGCACCAGAAAGCTCTTTAACAAAATAGTAGTACAGTAGCTTTCACACCACGTAATTGACTCCTAGGACTTCTGTCCACACTGGAATAAATGACTGAGTAAATTTTAAATAACACACGATTTCCAACGTCTGTGAGCCCTGCCTTTGCTTTCCTCCGTTCCTCCTGCTTTAATTTTTCCATGTAATCACACTTCTACTGGGTAGAGAAAGACGGGGAAGGGGAGAAGGTGGACCTCAGGGCAGTCACCACTGGAACGAGGTCAGCCCTGTTGAATATACCAGCAAGAGAGTCAAGGCAGTGTGATTTCAAACAAAGTTTGGGATTTTCCCCTTGACGGCCACTTTGATTGGAGAGCACAACCAGTTAAGAGCTGACTGTGGTTTCCTGACGGGCCTCTGAGCTCTGACCCGGTGCTCATCTCGTGGAAGGCAGGTCACAGAGGCGAGAACCAGACACCTGGTTTCGAATCCGGCTGTGCCATGAGGAGGTGCCTGACCTTGAGCAAGTTACCTAACTGCACCGTGCCTCAGTTTCCCCACCTTTGCCACCTGTCATGTGAGGTCCTGAGCCCCGTGTCATGTCAGTGTCCCTGTTGGGCCCTGCTGCAGTCCCTGTGTGCTCGCGGTCATTGTTCATTCTCAGCTGCAGTGCACATGCGTAGACTAGGAAAGCACTTGGGTTAAGAGCTCTATTGATGGAGTCTTATAATTTTTTTTCTGTCATTAGACCCTCCCAGAAGTAGCTTTATAAGTTTGATCTTACCTACATAAAAATCTGAGAAAAGTACATTTATGTGAAGCCTTTGTTAAGCAGGACACTTTTGATGAGGATGGCTTACAAGGCAGCATTCTTAGTGAAAAGCTGAATTTTTTTTGCCAGAGTTTAATAATATACTTAATGGGAAAAATCCAACATGTTTTTTAACTAGCCACTTTTTAAAAATTAGCACTTTTTCTTCCAGGGAGCATGCAGATAATTCTTTTAGATAGATAGATAGATAGATAGATAGATAGATAGATAGATAGATAGATAGATATTTTTTTTTTTTTTAATTTTTAAAAAAGATGACCAGTAAGGGGATCTTAACCCTTGACTTGGTGTTGTCAGCACCA
>NW_007735383.1:49978-51454 GCF_000696425.1 Galeopterus variegatus | reverse complement strand
GATGACCAGTAAGGGGATCTTAACCCTTGACTTGGTGTTGTCAGCACCACACTCTCCTGAGCGAGCCACGGGCTGGCCCATTTCTTATAAATTTTAACTGTAACTTGGCCTTCAGCTTCATCTTCATCAGTGTACTGAGTAGTCTAAATGAGTGCTTTCTTATTTTCCTCACAGCTTCAATCTCTGTTTTCCACATTATAAATCACATTTTCCTGTTAAATATTAACAAGCAGTATTAAGAATGAGTTTGGATAGGTTAAAAATAAACCTAGAAAAAGGTGTAGGGAATATATTATACAGAAGAATACTGTTTACCTATACATAAATAAACTAAGGCATAAGTCTGGTAAAATGAATTATTTTAATGGCTTTTTAAATAAGGGGATGTAAGATAAATCCTAGCAGTTCCCCTGGGTTCCTAGAATCAGAAGGATTTATAAAGGTTGTCCATTCTCAACAACAGTACCAGCAGTCTTAATGTCTTCTGGAAGCATGGCAGGATGTTGATAAAAAGTGTTCCTGGTGTACCTGTGGGGGCAGCAAATACCTGCCATGGATTTTGAAAGCTTCTTACGCAGTGTGTGGGAGTCGGGCTTACCTATTGGGCCAAAAGAGAATCAAACTATCAGTGGTCTCCATTATTTCTGGTAGAAACTTGAGACTGGGCTTTAGTTTTCTTAGATAAGCCATTGTTCTCTCCCCACTGCCGTGACCTGCCACATCCCTGCCACCAGCCTCTTCACCTGCTCCATCCCCTCCTGGGGGTGGGGCTGGGGGTGGCAAGGGCACAAATGGTGCTTCCCAGACAGAGCAGTGAGGGGTGGGCCACAAGTTACTCCCTCCTCTCCTCAGCCAGCCATTCTTAGAGATACAGGATTTAGGGCAGAAAGAAAAGTCCAGCTGGTCCATAAATGTAGAGTTTAAGGAGAAACAAAGTGATCGCTTTAAGTAGTCCTTTATGCAGGTATACATTTTGAAATCGTTTTTATATCATTTGTTGCTCCATTGTATTTCAGAGTTAACTTCCAGTGTCTCCCAGGGCTCCTTGGGAGGTGGGAGGACCACCACTGGGTGACACTTTGACTCCCTGGCCCCTTCCACCCACTCTAGCAGGCTCCCCTTCAGACTCCTCAGGAGGTGCTGTTACAGGCATAGCAATGTGTATCTGTGCTTGTGCCCTCATGTGACATTTCGAGACTAACTGCACGCTGTGTTTGCATGCTTCCTCTTGTGGCTGTCGAAACAGGCAGTGTGTCAGGAACACAGAGGTTGGATTCTGCCACAGTCAGGACTTACTCCTGCTAAAGCCTCCTGCTGGTGAGTAGAGAGCGACCGGATCCCTGGAGAGTTTCCAAAGGTACCACGTCAGTAAGCATGAAGTCATAGCATCAGACTAGGGTTGCTGGTAGGACCCAAGAGCCAACTTCAGTTAATTGGGGAATTTAAAAACTATGGACGCGCAAGCTCTCTGTACCC
>NW_007735383.1:47951-49070 GCF_000696425.1 Galeopterus variegatus | reverse complement strand
AGAGCCAACTTCAGTTAATTGGGGAATTTAAAAACTATGGACGCGCAAGCTCTCTGTACCCATTAAGATAATTTTGGTGGTACAGCTGATCATAAAGAGGTTAGTGTGTCCTTGCTTTTTAAGAAAAAAATACATTTCCTCTTTTTCCTTTAAACCTAAAAAATCTAGCTCATTTTAAGTGTCTGCTGATGGGGGCGGGGGCGGGTAGGAGAGCAGAGCATGTCTGGAGAAAGCATTAACTCAGCTCCTCGCTGACTGCCACGAGTAGTCAGGAGCAGCCAGGGACAGTCTCTTCCACTGTGACATTTTTATGTACACTGGCATAGTTCATAAGGTTTCTTTGTTATAAATACACATTCTTGAATGAAACAAGCCCCAGGGTTCTGTGGTTAATCATGTATTATGTGAAGTTTCTTGAGGCTGTGTGACACTAATAGCCTTTCAACTTAGAGAAATTGGCCATCATGGGGATCTTGCTCCTGAGTGACCCTGCCCTCCCTGCTCTGGTGGTTCGGAGCATCCGCTCAGCCCAGGCAGGGGCCGACTGGCACAGACCTCTCTTCTTCACTGCTCTGGGTCCCAGGATGGAGCTGTCTGCTCCGCTTGGTTTTAATGTCTCAAGTGGAATATTTGATTGGTTTCTTAATTTTTTTTTATTTGGTAACTTTTTTTTTTTTTTTTAAGATGACCGGTAAGGGATCTTAACCCTTGACTTATCAGCACCACTGTCTCCCAGTGAGCAAACCAGCCACCCCTATATTGGGATCCAAACCCGTGGCCTTGGTGTTATCAGCACCGCACTCTCGAGTGAGCCACGGGCTGTCCTCTTATTTGGTAGCTTTTTGACATATGCCAAAATGAAGTCAATCAGGGAAGACTTGATATGGCATAATCCTTGATGTTTATCTAGTAATTCTCAAAGCAGCTGAAGCACAGAAAGTAGGGGAGGCCTGCGGGAGTCCATGTTGGTAGAAGCTCAGGCACCAGCATCTGAAGTTACAGTTCTTTGTCAGTGTGGCTTATATTAAGAGTGGCTTTTTGTTTGTTTTTATTTTCCAGTTTACCCACACTACTTCTACAGATGATTATGCAGCATTTTGAATCCAACAAAGACTACAT
>NW_007735383.1:39723-47577 GCF_000696425.1 Galeopterus variegatus | reverse complement strand
CATGAATACCATAGAGAAAATATTTTAGAATTTAATGTTTCCTATATTTATGTAAACTTATGACTCTTCATTTATATAGTTACTTATGTTTTCATGTATATCCAGGCTATAAATATCCTTTCAAGTCAATTCATGTTCTTATACCTAATTTTAGTTTTTCAAATGAATGTACTGTAATGCTTATATGTATAAATCCTATGGACAAATATAGGGCTTTTGTAAATGATACATTTATTGTAATTATTATTGTTTAATTTTTTAATGATAAACCATTACAGAGAAGAGAATTTTACTACATTTATAAAATCATTATGACACAAGCAATGTGCATTATCCTTTACAAATGCAACAATCATTTTGAAATAAGCATACTTAATTTCCAGCAATTCTTGTTGTATTTTAATGACTGACCTTGTATACTTTTTCTAGCAAGAAATGCTTTATTCTGCAGTGTGAACAGATGTAAAATATCAGGTGTTAAATATCAGCTTCTAATAACATTTGGACTGAAGGATGATCAGAACACTATGAAAATCTCTTAGCACTGGCTAACCCTTTCCTAGCCTAGTCTCTGGATGGACTTGGGGGGCTTGTCTTCAGCAACTGACCAGAGCCATGAGCCCAGCCGGGAGCTGTTCTCTGCGGGGAGGGAAGGACTCCTGGGGGCTGGCCCCCGCCTGCCCAGCTGGCTTCCCTGCTTCCCTCGCTGGAAACAGGGTAGGGAGGTTCCCATACCAGGACTCTTCGAGGACCAATCAGCAGGCACTGCACCGTCATCTCACCGGCATGGGTGCCTGCAGCACACAGGCGCCCCTGAACACGATACAGCGTAGCAACTCTAATAAAGGCCTTACTTTCTTATGTAAATCATCTTGTTACATTTGTTTGTAAACATGTTTAAAGAATGAACCTAGTCCTACATTTTTAGATTTTGATGATATAGCTATTTTGGATTGTATAAGTAGCAAATGTAACTTTTACTTTTTAAATGGCATATTAAAAAGCCAGCAAAAAATGTCAGGTCATGGTGCGTTATTTATTATGCAACTGAAACATAGATAGAGACAGCATGTCTTTTTACACTTGTTTTCTGCTTTTAATTTACTTGTACAATTCATTGTTACTGTTCTGTTTCTCTATTAATCTTTTGTGAACTTCCTGATTGTGTAACAAAGTATGTACAGTCTACTTTTGAACTATTTTTATCACAGTATTATTTATTGCTTTCTTTCAATAAAGTACTGAAGCATTTTCCACTGCCAATAAAGAATACTGGGAATAAGCTGTAATTATATTGAAAATTGACTGCAGCTGTTTTATCTCATGCTCTAGGCTGATTCATGAAGGCAGTGTAACCACATGGAACTTATGTTATAGGAATCAATTAGAATAAAAAAGGTGGAAGGTGGAAGTGCAGGATCAGGGTGGTGTACAGAGGAAAGTGTGTCCTGCGCTCTGCTCTGGAGGCTCAGAGACTATCTCACCAGTACCTAAAGGGGCGCTCAGGAGATGGGTGGATGGTGGCAAACAAAGAAATGTGGAGGCTCGCAAACAGTCCGTGGGTAGGGCTGGCTGAAGCAACCCTGGATTCAGGGCTCAGATGGGGAGCCTAAAACGTGTGTGAGCACATGCGCATTCCTACTGCCTTCGGAAATCTGCTTCCTTCCCCGGCGTTGGTTCTATGGCCCACTGTCCACACCTCATCTCAAGGTGTCCCAGGGCCACATCCTCCCAGACTTATGGCGGCAGGAACCAGGAAGCCTGGCTCTCTGATGACTCAGACCAAGTCCTCAGTGGTGAACCAGCCCACTGTGGCAGAGGTGAGGGGACCCACTGTAGGGCTGGAGGCTGATTCCCAGGAGGAAAGGTGGGTGCTGGCGAGTGGCCAGGCAAAGGACGCTACACCCAGTAGCCCTGGGACAAGAGACAACCATTGACCTCCCCACTGCAGGGACAGTGTTGCCATTGGGCTGGGAATGCACAGAGCCCAGCACCCACACCACCCACCCTGGGCAGTGTTTGGATGGCCACTGCTGGTGCTGGCCTTGGTTTCCCTTGTCCTGTTCTGTCCTCCATGGCTGACCAGTGAAAACACGGGTCTTCCTTACGTGCATTGATGCGTTCCAGCTCATCGCTGTCAGGGCAGAGCCGTCCAGGTTCTGCATTTCTTAGTTCTCGGGGTTCACTACGTGTGAGGTGTAACATGCTGATGTGCCTCTACCTTTTCCATCTTCTCGTCCTTTCTGGCCAAACAAGCCAAGCAGGACTTGGGTAGCTTAAAGCTTCTGGAAAGACAAAATGAAACAAGTCATCAAAGTTACAAGTGTCCTATCAAAACCGGTTTGTGGATTCCTCAGTGTTTTTATGCCTTAAAGAAAAAGTCAGTTGAGAAAGAAAGCAACAAAATGTTTTAGGCGTTTTCTTTTCCTGAGGACACTCGCAGCCGTTCTGTTTCTCAGGTCTGCGTATCTCACATCGACTGTCCCAGGGCTTGCCCGCAATGGGGACCGGCTGGGATTCTTCCCAGTCTAGTTGTGGTTGGGCTACAATCTGGACTCTTCTCATCTAAAAATTCTTCGTTAAGGCTACTTCATCTTGGATCAGGTATGTAAAATTGCTTTTTAGTTTTTCTTCTCAAATTTCTCATCATGCATTTTCATGGCAATTGTGGGTTTTGGGTAGCGTTCTCTGCTTTTCTAGCAAAGTCCTGCCTGTTCCCATTCAGGACGGGGTTTCCAGGATATGGAGAAGAGTTCCGACTTCTCCATATTCCGTGGCATGTAGGTGTGTAGGTAGATGGACAGGTGGGCTGAAGCACAGGTGGGCAGACAGACAGGTGGATAGCCAAGTGTCATCATTGCTGCTACTCAGTACGTTTCTAAATATCCAATACTTTCGTGTCTCTCACATTTCCTTATCTTAATTCCTTGGTGAGAATGAGTAGCTGGTGATTTTGCCATTTTATTTTTTTGACTCAATTTGGTGCACCTTTTAGGGCCAGCCCGTGCCTCACTCGGGAGAGTGTGGTGCTGAGAACACCAAGGCCACGGGTTCGGATCCCATATAGGGATGGCTGGTTCACTCACTAGGGAGAGCGTGGTGCTGACAACGCCAAGTCAAGGGTTAAGATCCCCTTACTGGTCATCTTTAAAAAAAAAAATGGTGCGCCTCTTCAAGTCCTGTTGTTTGAGGACACCACGTGGCGCACTCATATACCTGGTGCGCACACAGCACAGTAACACGTAGGAGGCAGCGTGGATTCCTTGTGGAGGCACTAGAGGTCCTTCCTGCCTCTTCAGCTTCTGGGGCTCTGGGGGCTCCTTGGCTTGTGGCCGCATCGCTCCAGTCTCTGCCTCTGTCTTCTCTGGCCTCCTCCCAGCATCTTCTCTGTTGTCCCTTATAAGAGCACTTGTTACCAGCCCACCCGTGTACCCAGGATGATCTCATCTCCATAACTTAATAACATCTACACAGACCCTTCTTCCAAATAAGGTCACATTTGGACATAGACATAGCTCCTGGAGGCCACCATTGAACTCACTACACTATGCAGCATTTCTTCTGAAGAAGGTGATCCACCCTGTCCTGGAGAGAGCAGGATGGGTGAAACAGGTCACTACCCACAAGGCACACACGACCTAGTGGGAACATAGACTCCTAATGTCACGTAAAGGGCGACTTAGAGAGGAGGGAGCCAATAACAGCTTGGCAGTGGTGCCTGGGAAACAAGTCCCTGTACCTGAATATGGGAGGTAGGAGGGGCCTTCAAGACCCATTCGCAGTGTTACCAGGACCCCAAAGGTCCATTTGCTTGCTGCTCAATAGCCAATAATTGAGAGGCGAGCTGGTATAAGGAAAAGCAGCCTTTAATCAGAAAGCCAGCAGCCTGGGGAAACGGTGCACTTAAGTCTCAAAGACCCCCTCCACCACTCCCAGGTCTGCAGAAGGGTTTTATAGGGGCCTGTGGTGGGAAGCGGATTCATGATTCATGGTGACCAAGCCGGGACGTGCAGACACGCCTGAGTGTTTCAGGTGATCGTCAGGAACTTCCCAGGTGGGAGCTGACCGGTGTCATACTTCGTTCTCCGTGGGCTCAGTTCCTGTTACTCTCAAATAAGCAGGTTAGTAAGCTAGTAGAGAATGGCCATTGGGGTTAATAATTTTTCTCTGTTTCTATACAATGTAAGCACAAGAGTCCTTGTGTTCTGGCATTTAGCTGCAGGCTGTGTGGTTTGGGTAACAGGAGAGAACAGGTTTTTGAATTCAAAGATTTAACAAAATGGAGTCACTTCTGTTCAGACTGTTACAGCAGTGAGGTGGTGGGGTTGGGGGCTGAGACACCAGAGGGACCAAGAAGAAAGTGAAAGACGTTTAAATAATCAACATGACACAAATGGGTTTGACTTGTAGGACGGTTAGTCTTCAAACTTGAGAGCACAAAGGATCACCTACTTAAGTAAGTAGATTGGGGGGCCCTCCTGTATGAAAAGCAATTCAACGTTCACTTATGGAGTTACCTGCTCTGTATCCGGCACATTTAGGGGCTGCGGAGACAGTGATGAGACAGAAAATGACTCGTTTTTAATCCTGTGCTTCTAGGGGACAGCCCAGGAATTAGAATTGGGCTATGGCACTCGAGTGGAGGATGGGTTGGAGGGAGGGACAAGCTGCCTTCAGGGAGACCTACATTGCACAACGTCGAATGCTGAGAGTTTGTTCACTCAACATACTTACTGTCTACTATGCACAATCCGTGTGTACTGGTCCCCAGACGGGGTTTCGAGGAACCCCAAACCTCATGTGGAAAGTTGATCCCCATTGTAACAGTATTAAGAGGGTGGAAGGGCTGGCCCGTGGCTCACTCAGGAGAGTGTGGTGCTGATAACACCAAGGCCACGGGTTCGGATCCCTATATAGGGGTGGCTGGTTAGCTCACTTGGGAGAGCGTGGTGCTGACAACACCAAGTCAAGGGTTGAGATCTCCTTACTGGTCATCTTTTAAAAAAAAAGAGGGTGGTAGATCCAATTATGGTATTTGAAAGGTGAGGCCTTTGGGAGGTGATTAAATTGTGAGAACTCTGCCTTCATGAATGGATTCATCTATTTATAAATTCAGAGTCTTTATAAGGAGAGGAGAAGCACGTTAGCAAGCTCTTGCTCAGGCCTCACCATGTGATACCCTGTGTTGCCAGGGGATTCTGTAGAGAGATCCCACTCAGAAGAAGGCCCTTGCACTGCCTGGACCTTGGACTTCCCAGCCTCCAAAGCTGTAAGAAATAATTTTTTTCTTTTTTTGGTGACTGGCCAGTACAGGGAACCAAATCCTTGACCTTGGTGTTACAGGGCCACATTCTAACCAGCTGAGCTAATTGGCCTGCCTATCATATTCTTATAAATTACCCAGTTTCAGGTATTCTGTTATGAGTGATGGAAAGTGGATGAATACATTTATAACAAAAAGACGTTTGTATGGCTCACAGTTCTGGAGGTGGGAAGTTCAAGAGCACTGTGCTGGTACAAGGCGAGGGCTTTGTGCAGCATCATCCCACAACAGAAGGCAGAAGGGACTTAGCAGGTATGATTAAGTTAAAGATTTGAGAGGTGGAGATGATCCTGGATAATCTGGGTGGGTCCTAATTGTCATCTCAAGTGTTCTTATAACGGGGAGGCAGAGAGACATTTCAGTACAGGCAGGAAGTAGACGTGAGGACCAAAGCACGGATTGGAGTGATACAAGGAAGGGGCCATGAGCCAGGGAATGCAGGCAGCCTCTGGAAGCTGGAAATGTCACAAATGGATTTGCCCCTAGAGTCTCCTGAAAAAAACTGCTCTGCAGATACCCTGACTTCGACCCAATGAAACTGATTTCAGAGTTCTGGCCTCCAGAACTGTAAGAGAATATATTTGTGTTGTTTTAAGTTACTGAGTTTGCTGTAATTTGTCACTGCAGTGGTAGGAAGCTGATACATCTTTGCTGCCATTCCAGCCCACAGCAAGGGGCAGACCTGTGCAGTTTGTACAGGCCAGGTCTGGAAGCCATGCACATCACTTCCTCTCACATCCACAACCAGGTGAGCTCCTGGTTGCAGGCTGCACCCAGCTCCAGGGGCAGCTGGGAAACACATCATCACTGGGCAACCATATGCCTGGTTGGTGCAGGAAGAGAGGAAGGGGCACTGGGTGGACAGCAGCAGGCTCTGCCTGCTACATGCTCTCTGCACATCACACAGCTCTACTGGTGCTGCGGGTGCCCTGGGTCATCTACACCTCAAGGCAGGACCCAGCTTGCTCAGGTCCCAGTCGCGGGCTGCGAGGGTGTTCCCTGCAGGGCCCCCTGCGTATTTTCAGCCTGCTTTTACAGCACGGGTGACCCAGGCCCAGCCAGCTCGCAGCTCCAGCCTGCTCAGCATTTCTCTTCACTTCTGGGCCACAGAGATAATCAACTAGTTTGTGAGCATAGCTATATGTTTTTGCTTTTCCAATTTTACATCGTATCTGTAATTCCTATGTGGCCAGCTTCAATTTCTGCCACAACTTCCCGGAGGAGCACAAAGGTGCATTGAAGAATTGGGCACACCATTTTTTTGGGTATTGATGTCAGAGGTAGAGTCTGGGGAGGTCCGACAGATGGCCTCAACTCACCCCATCCTCTTACCAGGGTCTTGACTCCACCACAGAAAAGAATTCAAGGGCAGAGTCACAGTAGAAAGTGAGAACAAATTTAATAAGATGGCCTCAACTCACCCCATCCTCTTACCAGGGTCTTTACTCCACCACAGAAAAGAATTCAAGGGCAGAGTCACAGTAGAAAGTGAGAACAAATTTAATAAAAATGTAAGAAGTGCAGGTTCCACAGACAGTGCAGCACAACTCCAGAGACTGAGCAGGACCCACTCCAAGTTTAATACAAAAGCAAGAAAAACATACTTAAAGCTCAGTACAGAGTGCAGGCTGGCTCCAGGGAGTGTGTGGTTGCTGCCGAAAGTAAGTTTAACACAAAAGTAGAGCACACACACTTCAGCCAGCAAAGTGCAGGTTGTCTCCAGGAAAGTGAGCAGCAACTTGGCTGGGATGTGGCTTTTATAGTTTCTCTATCTAATGAACACTCAGTTAAGGGGTGGCTCCCAGCTATGTAACATTTAGTCTCGCACATGCTCAGGGTCTCTTTCCAGAGCAGGTTCATTGGTCAGACCTTATCACATGCACCAGGCATATTCAAGAATATTCTGCATTCTCTACTGAGCACACCCAGCCACTGGATTTGCATAAACCAGCCCCCTGTGGTCTCATTTTTCCTGTGTTGGTGCTGAAAAAGGTCTAACTGGCAACAATAACTTTCCTCCAGGGGAGAGCTCAGAGGAGGGGGCCTGAGACCTCAGGGAATGGCTGGAAACCCAGAGGCTTGTCCTGAAACCCCAGCCCAGAGACACTGAGCACCTCCTGTATCAGTATCTCGTCTGTTCTTCCTGCGGTGGCCACAGTGGTCTTTGAAAGCACAAATGCTGGAAATACCTCCAGAAGTTTTGGCCTTCCTTCTCTGTAAAATGGAGCAATGGCCTCTACCTCGTGGACAGAAAGGGGATGCGTGGCACTTAGGTGGGAGGAGGGGAAGAACGGGGATTGACTGCGATGAGTGAGGTTTCTTTTGGGAGGAATGTAAATGTTCTACAATTAGGTTGTGGTGATGGTTGCACGACCCTGTGAATAAACTAAAAAACGAAACAAAACACTGAATTGTAGACTTTAAATGTATGTTACGTAAATTATATCTCAATAAATCTGTTCTTACAAAAATAATCTCTACCTCTTCAAGCTGTTTTGAGGAAAAAATGAAATATCCAACGTTAAAAAAAA
>NW_007735383.1:35193-38723 GCF_000696425.1 Galeopterus variegatus | reverse complement strand
GGCGTAATAACTTCGTATAGCATACATTATACGAAGTTATACGATATAAGTTCCGAACCTGCGGCCTTGGTGCTACGGGGCCGGCCCCTCCCCTTCCTTCTTAGCCAATAGGAACAGTCCAGCTCAGCCTAGCTGGATATAAAAGGCCCACCCNCTTCCTTCTTAGCCAATAGGAACAGTCCAGCTCAGCCTAGCTGGATATAAAAGGCCCACCCGACTCTCCCTGCTGCTGCTCCCACTTCCGAGAGGGCAGCCTGCGTGTTCATCTTGCCTGCCTGATACACTTCAGCTGAATCCCTGTCTCCTGGTGTGTCTTATTTTGTGCTCGGGCCGGGGGATTTTCCTTTCAGGGCCCTCAATGCTTTTGCCTGTGTGGGCCCCTTCCTTCATGAAAAAAGTTAAAATGACGTTTTACAACTGTGTTGCTACAAAGAAAATTATATTGAAGGGCCGGCCAGTGGCTCACTCTGGAGAGCGTGGTGCTGACAACACCAAGTCAAGGGTTAAGATCCCCTTACCGGTCATCCTTTAAAAGAAAAAAAAAAAAGAAAATTATATTGATATTATATATAAAACATATTTTCTTCAACCTAAAAGTTCATTTTTCCTTCTGATTTGAAAAAAAAAATTTTTCATGAGCCCTTGGAGTGGGCTGAACGGTGGGCCCCCGAAGCTACATCTACCTCCTAATCCTCGGTATCTGTGAATATTATTTCATATGGCAAAAGATGTGATTAAGTTAAGGGCCTTGAGAGGAGGAGTATATACTGTATTATCTGGTGGGCCTAAATGCAATCCCAGGTCTCCTTATAAGAGAGCTGCACAGAAGGAGGGAGGGCAGGATGCGCATGTGGAGCACAGAGGATCTTTAGGGCAGTGAAACCGTTGTGTGATACTGCAACGGTGAATGAGGACATTACGCATTTGGCAAAATCCACTGAACTGTACAACACAAAGAGGGAGCCCTAGTGTAAAATGGAATTAATCATAGTAGATCGATATTAGCTCATAACTAACAAATGTACCACACTATGGAAACATTAATAAAAGGAGAAACTTGGGCCGGCCCGGTGGCGCACTGGATAGTGCACCGCTTGGGAAGTGCGGCAGCGCTCCCGCCGAGGGTTCGGATCCCACATACGGACCGGTTCCCGCTCACTGGCTGAGTGAGGTGCGGGAGCAACGCCGAGGGTTGCGATCCCGTTGCCAGTCCTGGTCCGGTACGGGCGCGACACTGAGGGTTGCGATCCGTTGCTGGACACGGAAAAAGATAAAAAAAATAATAATAATTAAAAAAAATAATAAATAAAATAAAAAAAAAAATAAAAGGAGAAACTGAAGGGGGGCGTAGGGGAGTGTACGGAAACTATCTGTATTTTCTGCTTAATTTCTCTACAAACCTAACACTTCGATAAGAATAACTAAAAAAAAAAAAAAAGTGGGGAGACACACACACACGCTCACACAGAAAAGGCACAGAGAGAAGGAGGAGGTCATGTGAAAACAGGCGGTGACTGGAGTGGATGTGGCCACCAGCCTAGGCTTGCCAGGGCTTGCTGCCTCCTCCCAGAGCTGGGAGACACACGTAGGATGGCCCCTGTCCCAGAGCTTCCAGGAGGAATGCAGCCTGGAGACACCTTGATGTTGGACTGCTGTTCCCTCGGACTGTGCGACACAATTCCTGTTGTTTGAAGCCACCCAGTTTGTGGCCATTCGATACAGCAGCCCCGGGACATTCATGGCCTCCTATCCTGGGCCCAGGGCTGCTCCTCCTCTGCTTCCTGGAGCTGCCACCCTCTGGTAGGGTCTGTCCCCAGCAAGGTCCCTTTGCACTGGATTAGGACTCCTGGCCAGGGTAGCCGGGGTGCTTGTGGGCTCATATGAGGACAGTAAGGAGGAGGTAGCCTTGGGGATCACAGGTGCCAACGGGTACCAGTTCCTCAACCTGGGGCTCTGCTTTCCCTCTACCGGCTTCTTGCTCAGCCCAGCCAGGGAAGAGCCAGCAGAGCCTCTGTCCAGCCCTTATCCCAGCCAGCACTTCCTGGGCTCTCCTGGAAGCCTCGAGGGAAGAAGTCTCATTGGACCAGAATGGAACATGTGCCTGTCCATGAGCCAATCAGTGCTAGGGGAGTGCAGGGTGCTGATTGGTTGACCCCTAGAGCCAGGTGAAGCTCCTCCCACAACTTGGCTTGGAAATGAGAAAAGGTGGGAAAACGTAGGAGCAGGGTTGACGTATCCACAATCGTGCAAGCAAAGGGGGTGCTCTGGATAATTCCCACATGGGCCACTCGGCCTCTCTGATCTCCATCTCTGCTTAAGTAAAATGGAGGTTTCACCCCCAGCCTGCCTGCCCTGGGGACTTTGCTTCTCCCCTTGCTGCCAACTCATGGCGGACGCTTATGGGGGCACTTTCTGCATGCCAGGCCCTGGGCTAATCAAGCGACATGCTTTTATCTCATTCGGTCCTCAGTCTCATTCAGGATGCTGGTTATTATGATTCTGTACAGCTTCACAGATGTGGGGGACTAAGGTTCAGAAAGGTACAATGACTGTCCCCTGTCATACAGCTAGTAGGCGTGGAGCTGGGATTTGTAGTCAGATCATCAGCCTCCAGAGCCTTTGTGCTCAACACCTGTTACCTGTCCTCAGGTAGTGAATAAAATCCTCTATGGAAGATGTCGCAGAAAGGGGGTCTTGCACGGTTCACCTGGACATATGCCTGGGCACACCGCCGCACATTTGTATTGTAACGACGGATGTGGACAAGTTCTTCTGTGTGACCTTCATGTTCCTCTTTGTGTGAACCACTTCCTCTGGCTGGGATCCCTTTCCCACCTTTTATGTCCTCATCTTGCCTCCTCTTAAAGCCCCAGCATCTCTTCCTGGACCTCACCTTGCCAGGTCACAGGCCCCTCAAACGTACCGAGTCCAAAACTGTACTTACTCCCGCTCCTCAATTTTGGCTCATCTCCTCCCCCGCTACCCCCTGCCCTCTCTGCTTTTCCCCGCCTGAGCATCTACCCAGATAGATGCCCTGCCAGCTAGGAGTCATTCTTTTGTAAAGAAACATTGCAGACTTTAGAATGGGCAAAAGCAATTATTACTCTCTGAACAGAATGCTGGAGCCTCTACTGATCACCTGATCTTATGGGATGTGTGCCTTTGTTTTTGACTGGACTATTTCATGCCTCTGCAGAGACAGAAGGTAACCTGTAGAAAATCTGGTGGCAATGTAAATAATCCTTGTCCACAGAAATGCGAATTATCTGTGTACAGTGAAATGCAATCGACTTTTGCCTGATGCATAGACCCGTTTTTGCGATTTCATTTCAGCGTTCCTTTGAACAAGTTGTAACACCTTGTAGTGAATTGAATTATGTCCCTCCAAACTCATTGAAGATTGAATTGTATCCCCCACGTTTTATGTATTAGAAACTTAGCCCCCCAGGGCCGGCCCGGTGGCGCACTCCTACAGTGTGCCGCTTGGGAAGTGTGGCAGCGCTCCCGCCGAGGGTTCGGATCCCACATAC
>NW_007735383.1:23366-35171 GCF_000696425.1 Galeopterus variegatus | reverse complement strand
ATATCAATGCATTGAGAGATATTCTTCCTGGCCTTCCCTACTGTATTCTGTGTACAGAACTGGACTACTGTCTTATTCCTTCTCACGCTCCCTTAATTCATTAGCATGCCTAAGATTTTGGAAACTTCTGGCCCCTACACTAAACCATACTCAGTGGTGGAACTCAGTAACCTTCCTACATTATGTGAAGTGTTCCCTGCGGAGCAGCACTTAGCTTTTCATATGCTCCCCATCTTCACCCTACACTGGCAAATACCTTCCCCCTATGGGATACACATACTTCATAGTGTGCTAGATAGGAAAAAAGGACCTCTTGCAGAGATATGACTAGCTATTTTAGCTTTCTGGGGAAGCCCACAGCTTCAGTGGGGAGGATGTTGCCTCTTCTTGGCTTTAGATTTCTAGTTTCTTCCATCTCTGCCTATGCCAAGAAGACTGTCCTGAAGGCTGGGGTTAATGTAAGACCTCAGTTGGAGAAACAGCAGTAGTAGAGTGGGTTTCCTTTTGCTTTAGAAATGGTCACAGCTTAACATTATATAACTTTATTTCCTAAAAATTCAGTTCTCTGGGCAAAGCCCTATCACTAAAAATTACCTGTGATCCTGCCTCCTACTACTCATAATTGCCTGAATCACATAAACTTGGTAAAAGTTTTGGCATCTTAGTGACCCAGAGCTATGATCTTCTATCTTCCTCCCCCGGTTTATACATTATGTGTTGTCCCAAACACATGGAAGCCTACCCCATAATTCAACATTGAAAAAAGTCACATAGTAAACCTTATATGACTCACAATGTTTTTTCATTTTATATTGAGAATTTCATCTAAAATAGAGTTCATTTTCAATGCAACTTCTTTATAATGATGGATCTGAAGTGCTACTTACTGCCAGCTAGAGTAATATTAAAAACAAGTCTACAGATGCCTTTTCAAACTTTTCAACTGCTGCTACTACAAGTGACACTAAACAAGAGCCAAAATCAACAGTGAAGGCTTAGAGATGCTAATGCAGGTTAACATTTCACTTTGAAATTCACATGTATGGCAAGAAACCCTGTCTCCAAAGCTAATGTGCATGCTGTGCTGTTGTTCTCTAGAACTCGGTCTACTCCGTTTTCCCTTCCTATTCCATTCAGGACAGTGGTACCAAGGCCAAGATATTTCCTCAGCATAAAAATGATCTCCATCTGAATGTGTAACTAAAATCCTGACAAAAGGAAAATTATTTGGGAGTAAGATTCAAAAGTTTTTTACATGGTTACTCAGTGACTTAAAAGACATCGCCTTACTTTACACAGGGTTATTTCCTGCCATATCTGTATTTAATATTGGTTTGAAATGAGATTCAATATATTAAACATATTCTAAACCAGAGACGGTCTCATGTTCACAATGTCCAAAGTCTAAGATATTCAAATCACATTAAAAAGGTCCCAGCTCCCTTGGATTTAAAACTGATCCTAGGAAGAAAGCACATGTACATTAAAATATACAAACAAAGAGGACACTTTCAAATCACTCTTTCAGTACCTGCTGCAGGCAGAAACTCACTGCATACTGAATCATAACTTCAACAAGAAGTTATGTGACAGATATTCAAAATCCAGAAAATAGCAGTAAGGGCAGACCAATGACTTTACTAGGAAACATTCATTAATTCCTCTGGAATAAAACTGGAGTGTAACCCAGAAAAGTTTTAAAATATCAGACTCTCTTCATCAATAAGCAACTTTATTTTAATTTTAGCACAGTAATTAATAGAATGCTGAATATTCACAACATGATAATCAATATTTGTTCATTTGTATTTTTTTTTTCGTTAAATTTTTATTTTGTCAATATACACTGTATATGATTATTATGGCCCATCACCGACACCTCCCTCCCTCCTCCCTCTCTCCCCTCCCCCCCAATATTTGTTCATTTGGTTTTTTTTTTTCGTTAAATTTTTATTTTGTCAATATACACTGTATATGATTATTATGGCCCATCACCGACACCTCCCTCCCTCCTCCCTCTCTCCCCTCCCCCCCAATATTTGTTCATTTGAATATACACAGCAGATAACAAACATAATGAAATTCAATCCATTCACAGCACATTTCTCAGGCTAATTTCAGCTACATTGGGCAGTGGGAGGGGTTTTATTTGACAAGTTATCTAAGAATCAGAGGACCATATTTAGTGACTCACAATGATTTCAACTAACATAGTCTCATTATCTACCAGATAAAGTTTAATTAGTTTCCTGGAATCTCAGGCCCACTGGCACTACACATATTCCTAAATCAGTCAAAAAGTAAGAAAGAGGTGAGATTAAATCCCAGCTCCACCATTTTAAGCCATATAAATTAAGGCTAATTTTGCAACTGTTTTGGGTCCCATTCTCCTCTTAATACCTTTTTGTATTTTTAGAAGCTAAATAAAATCTGTAAAGCAATTACTATAATCCTAGCATACAGGTGGCTCTCAACAAACATTAATTACGATAAATATTCCCACTAATAAAAATGCAAATTAAAATGATAAAACACTGTTTTTGCATATTAAACTTGAAAAGATAACAAGATAGCAATGGAGTAAAGGTGTCATGAGAAAGCATACTCGTATATTGACATGGCAGGTTAAATGGGAAGCGTGTTATCCAGTAGGCAAGTATTAGCCACAAGTGGCAGCTGATCACTGGGAATGTGGCTGGTCCAAAATGAGATGTGTGGTAAGTGTAAATAACACAGATTTCAAAGAATTACTATGAAAAAATGTTAACAATCTCATTAGCAATTTTTATATCAAGGACATGTTGAAATCATACTTTGGATTAAATGAAAAATCTGAACCTCTTAAATAAAAAACCTTAGATTCTTAAACTTTTCAAATATTGTGAAATTATTTAACTTCCTTACTATTGAATTCATTGCTCTGAGTTCAAAGTACTGTTTGATTTTTTTTTCTTATTTATTTCCAAAGAAAGAAGTAATTTTACCCCTGTCCTTAGTCCATCTGCCTAAGTGTAGCTTACATTTCAAATAAACCAATTTTTGCCTGTAAGAAAGAACATTTAAAAGAATTTCTTTTAAAATCTATCATAATCATGTATATTTTACAGCTCTTTGTATTGTCAGCAATTTCTAGGTATTTAGATTGCATACAACTGCTCAGTGATTTAGGAGATAAATGTAGACTTTCAATAATTATGTATTAAGCAACTTTTTCTATGACAGGTTTTGTGTATACAGTGATAAACAAAAGATATGGGGCCCCCGTCTTGTTTTCTATGATCAATCACTTTATTTCCTTGAGTAATAGATTATTTCATTTATTTAGTCATTATTTATTACGCACCTACTATGGGCCAGGTACCATTGTCGGTGCTAGAATATATAGTGAATAAAATAGAGTTTAAATTCTACAGGGAGAACAAATCATAAACCAGTAAACAAATATATGTCAGGTGATAAGAAATCAAATCAGAAAAAATATGGCAAGATAAGAGGATAGAGAGTGATGGAATGGTTAATATTTTAGAGTGATTATAAGCCTCTCTGATAAGATGATATTTAAGCAGAATAAAATAATGCAAGCCTCGTAGATAGTCAAAGAAAGAACATTCTAGTGGGAACAGAAGTGGCAAAGGCACTAAGCCTGGAGTGTGCTTTGTGTGTTTGGGATTATCAAGAAGCCCAAATGGAGCAAAATAAGTAAGGGAGAGAGCCATGGGGCCAGATTATTCTGGAGTTTGAGGATACCAAAAGGACCTCAGTTTTCAGTCTGAGTGCAACGTCAAGTCTTGGATGGTTCTGATGGAAGTGAGACAAGATACAACTAATATGAGGATTTATAACACATCAAGCATTGTACCAGATGATTCATATATTTTATGCAATTTAATCCCAGAGGTTCTAATATCTCAACTTTACCATTGAGGAAATTAAAAATCAAAGAGAATAGATAACTTGACCAAGATCATAAAGTTAATAAATCAGAGGTAGAATTCCAATCCTCTCTCTCTTAAAAAATCCAAGTCATATGTAATTTGGCATCATAAATGGTGAGTGATGAGGAAGTCAATAGATTTTTCTTTCAGTTTATGATCCTTGCTATTAAAGTTTGTACAATTACTAATTATGGAGCACTTAGACGCTAAATATATGTTTAAGGAATGAATAATGATATTATTGAAAGGAAGACGCATTTTAATTCGTAAAGACAGCAAAACGATGGTAGTGTGGTAGACTACACTTTTGTCTAAACATTGTACTGACGCCCTACCCATCAAGCCCATTGCTGCAGGAGGATTATATTTTCCCATCACATTTTCTTCAGGCTTGACCATGTGACTTACTTTGGCTAATGAAATATGAGTAGAAGAGACATAAGACATGTGATTCCTCTGAGCAGAAGCTTTAAGAACCAACACAGTCTCACAGCTTCTCTCTTTCCATCTGCCATGACTTTGGTATGCCCCGGGAAAGGGTTTTCCTCATCTTGAGTCTCAGGATGAAGCGGACATTAGGGAATCCTCAAACAAAATTTAATATGAGCAAGAAATAAAGCTTTGACTTGATGGAGTTATTTGTTTCTGCAGTATAACCTAACAAAAACTACCTAATAGAGATAAAAGCTGAATTAGTTAAAAACTAGAAAGTTTTCATCTTATGGAAGTAGTAACTAAAATCTTATGCTAAGGGTGGAATTCAAAGTTTCTAGCAAGCTGAATGACTAAAAAGAATCCTTTCAGGGATGAGATAAATCTATTATATATAATTATTTTTTAAATGGCAGGGAACAGTTAAATAGCCAGCTAAATATAGATGGTGAGCATCTGTGGATATGGTATTTCTCAAAGACTTCCAAAATACATCTATACTTTAGTTATTGTATTTCTCAAAGACTTCCAAAGTACATCTATATTTTAGTTATTAGAAACTCTTGACTTTCAAAGCAGAAAGTAAGAATAATTCAGAACATCATTTTGAAACCATCTCTGAAATACTCAATCTCAAAAGAAAGCCAGCCAAAAATCTTTATATAACCTTTAGCCATGAAATATAGTTATGGATATTTCTTTTTTTATGTGACATTCCAGACTCATAAACTACCACAGCTCCCAAAGGAGCATGTCTTACTGACATCACTGAATTCAACAAGAGAATGTCCAAGATAATCTAGACATTTCCAAGAACTCCTTGATTTCCATGTTCAGAATAATGAGTAGAGCAACATACTGGGTGGAAAAATAAAAGTACAAGCTCCCTGAAGATACAAGAAGGAATTGAAATTTTAAAAATAAATTTGACAGTTAAATCAGCATGATATGCATAAACTGCAAAAGACATATGGGCCGACATTCTAAAAGTTTACTCATTTCTATAATTTTCACCTTTTTATAACTCTATTTTATTTCCATAAGCTCTTGTTTCTAATGACATTAATAATGATACTAAAAGGCACAGTGCATTAAGAACCTATTTGGTGGCAGTCTTTGTGGCTGTTATTTCACACAGTCCTCACTCATCTCTGGGAGGATGTTACTTTTGTTACCTTCATTTTTTTAGAGAGAACAAACTGAGAGTGCAAAAAGGTAAGTGTAATTTGCGCCTGTTAAGTAACAGTGTGAGGATTCAAAGTTGATATTTCTATTCCAAAGACCATGCTACGTTAGTGTTTTAGAGTTTTTCCTCTGCTTTATTTCATACTAAGATCTTTAATTTTTTATCTTTAAATATTTCTTAAAATGATTTCGAAGTTAACATTACTTTTGTTTGTTTGTTTGTTTTTCTGACCAGTAAGGAGATTGCAACCCTCGGCACAGTGTGGTCTGCACCACGCTCAGCCAGTGAGGACACCAGCCATCCCTATATAGGATCCGAACCCGCAGGCGCACTCTCCCAAGTTAACTTCGGCCAGCCCCGAAGTTAACATTATTTTAACTACTACTACTGTTTTGTCTAACAGTTTCTCAAAAAGGAGACTAATCCTCCCAACCTCCCCCATTGTAAGCAGAGGGCTCTTGTCCCTGGCATCCCCTGAACAGGGCTGGTGCAAAGAAGGTACGAATGAGCAAAGAGGTCAAATTATCTGTGGCCTCTTTTAAAGTCATGTATTTCATTTATATCTTAGAAGAGACTTATTAGAAAAACACAAACTGGAAATTATTAGTTGTGATATAACAGATATGTATCAATTTCAGAAACAGTCTATTAGGGGAAAAAAGACTGTGAGTATAATAGATTTCAAGAACAAAGGAAGAGACTTGAAATATTAAGATGGTGAGATTCATATGTGTATGAAAAAGCTCACCTGTAAGCTTAGCTTCATAGCTAACTAAGAAAGGAGGAAAATTAAATTATTGGTTTGTTTTTTTTCAATTCAGGGAAAAAATTTCCCTGATATTGATAAAAGTATTCATAATATCATATTTAACTCTTTTGATAAGTGATTCTCTATTCACGTCAGCAATTATAAGTTTATCTTCTTCTTTCACCAATCATTACCTGACTATGTCTTTGATTTTAGTATAAAATCAGGAGCAAAATAATAGTATTAGAAGGCACATGACTCAGGTAGCCCTTCTGTCCCAAGACAGAGGGAAACAAAACCTCATAAAATCAGTGGTCTCATAAGAAATTTAGACAAAGTTTTACATATCAGCTAAGCCACTGAAAGCACAGCCAAAAGGAACATTAACATTTTCCTAAGATTTTGACAGTCTCAGTTAATACTACTCAATGAGGCTGCCATCCCGCCTGTTTTAGTAGCAGCAAGGAACATAATATTGTGATTAAGAAACTTGCTTTCTGTATCTGTCCAAGTTCTAGTGGGTAAGAATGAGATATTCAATTAAAATCAATGTCTGGGCTATACAAAATAAAAACTACAATTCTACACCATGAATTTAGAATACGGAAGAGAAACACTATGTAAAATAGTCCTTTAGGAGCAATGAAGGTCAGCATAATAGATCAATGTGGGGAAATGGTAATAGTCATAGCTTGTATTGGATTATAGCTTTAAAAGAACTTTTACATATGTCATTATCCCTTTCCCATGTGAGCTAGGGGATTAAGCCAATGGATAATTTAATTAATCTCTTTGACACTGGTTCCATGTGGTATGCCTAGTCTTATGTCAATATCAGCTAGAGGAGAGGGGAGGACTTGAGAGTAAATGGCCAGTCAGAGATCTAAATGGATGAAGATGGAAAAAAGGTATAGTGACGTGAAATGTTCAGATAGCCTAGTCTTATGTCAATATCAGCTAGAGGAGAGGGGAGGACTTGAGAGTAAATGGTCAGTCAGAGATCTAAATGGATGAAGATGGAAAAAAGGTATAGTGACGTGAAATGTTCAGATAGCTATATGTCCTTTGGAGAAGCTCATTCCGAAATATTTATAAAATAATTTCAGTGATAAACCTAATTAATAATCAAAAGTTATTTGTGAAACAAACTCAAGTGGACCTAGCCTACATTTTTTCCCATATGTCAAGACTCAAAATAAAAATGACAGGCTAACTAATGTGAAGAAATTTAAATCTTTGTTAGTGAACCAGGAATGGAATCACAAAACATCTTTTATTCAAATCTTCTTTGAATATAATTCAGTGCATGAGTTCCTCAATAAGCACTAATTAGCTAAAAATGACAGGCTAACTAATGTGAAGAAATTTAAATCTTTGTTAGTGAACCAGGAATGGAATCACAAAACATCTTTATTCAAATCTTCTTTGAATATAATTCAGTGCATGAGTTCCTCAATAAGCACTAATTAGCTTCATCTATAAAACAATTTCACATTAGACAAGTGCTGAACCTCTACCACTTCTCCCTCCCTTTTCTGCTAAACTGAGGCAAAGGATAAAAGAGAATACAATACTTTATTTTTAATGTGATCATCACTCTCAATATGACTTAACTTGTAAAAACCAAAAAAATTAGCAATGGATCCAGACTTAGGGATTGTCTTTAAAAAGGGAGAGAGAGAAGAAACACGCATGTGTTGCATCCAAGAAGCTGTCATGAGACTTAGGGGTGAGGTTTGCTTTTGGCTACTACTAAGTTCAGCAATTGCTACTGCTCTACTTCTGACTGGTTGTCTACTTTTAAAAGGAACGTTTACTGTGAAAATCTTTGTAATAAATTTTAATTGAAAAAATGTTTTATTAGGTGCCTACAATGTACAAGGCTGGTTGCTCATGAGAATGATAAGTGGTTTTCTCCACTGCCTAGGTTCTAGACACATAATAAATACGGATAAATGGATTGGTTTGACAAGTAAAGTTTGGTGGGAATTCCTTTTTACTTTCTATGTGNAAAAAATGTTTTATTAGGTGCCTACAATGTACAAGGCTGGTTGCTCATGAGAATGATAAGTGGTTTTCTCCACTGCCTAGGTTCTAGACACATAATAAATACGGATAAATGGATTGGTTTGACAAGTAAAGTTTGGTGGGAATTCCTTTTTACTTTCTATGTGTTTTCAATTTCTAGCTTCACATAGCCCTTACAGAAGATAGTTGGAAATATTTCCAATATATGGATAAACTGTGCTCACAAAAGTTAAATTATTTATAAAATATGATTAAAGGTTCACATCTTTGAGGTATATTAGCACTGTCAAGTCACAGGACTTCCATTCAGTTTGCTATATGTAAAGTATAAGATTATATCATTAGCTTAGTGAGTTACAGCATTGTGACAATGAACCCAGAATACTCAAAGCCAACTCTACCAAAGACCAACAGTCTCAACAAAGAGGAATGTAACGTGTGCATTAAATTTGAGAGATAAGGATGAAGAGGAGGAGGAGGAGGAGGATACCCTGTGTCAGTCACTGTACTAAGTCATTTACCTTCTTTAATCCTTACAAGTGCTCTATGAGGTAGAGATTTCTAATTATCTTATTTTACAGTTGAGAAAACGAACACTCATTGAGGCTCAATAACTTGCCTAGGCAGGTCAGCAGTAGAGCCAGCATTCAAACTCAGCTGCTCCAGATCTAAATCCTAGACACTGCGGAGTCAGCCTGCAGGACTGCATTAGGGAAAAGCCACTGGGCTTGAGGCTACTGTCTGTCCTGGATTGTTCTGCATTCCATCCAACTGAGACATTTTGACGTGTCTTTATCTGCTTTTACCTATAAACTAAGAAAAATAAACTTCTGGCTATATCCTTTTTTTAGAATAGCTGTGCCAACCCTGAATTTGTGGGTACTGGCACATTCAGGTAATAGTTCTGTCCTTATAAAAGCAACACAAACATCCTGTCTATATATTCCTATAGAAAATGTCAAGCAAATAGTTTCTGCCCAGCTCCCATGTCAAAATGGAGTATGTTTCATGTTTTACACCAAAGAGAGGATCTGTGCCAAGTTTAAATTAAGAACAAAAGTCGAAGTAATGGTGCATCAGTTGTGGGTTTGGCAGCGGCAAGAAAAGATAGCCTCAAAGAAAACTCATACCTTTTATGGAAACCAAATATTGACCACAGTTGGCACTCAGAAAACTGCACGGACAAACAAAACTGCTGGATAAACAAATCAAAATTACATAGGAAGCTGACACCCATTCTTTACAGTGGAAAACCAAAGATAAAAATGAGTCACAAATTTTATATTCTTGGAAAAGATAAATGTTCACCCATCTGGTAATATGTTTTAAAAAATTCTTCCCTGAAGATGTCTAATATTTCCAATATTTTCTTAAAAAACAAAGAATAACTTCAATGTGTTAATGTCACAGAACAACTGGCTATAAACTCAGCTGTGAAAGAAAAAAGAAACTTTAATTAAACAAGGTGTGATTTGTACTGTGTAACTTAGGAATATGAAATATAATCTCACATTCATATAATATTTCTAGATAATAAACGAACAGCACATATACATTTGTGTGTGTGTGTGTGTGTGTGTGTGTCTCGGCAGGGGTGGATATTGGATCTGAGGAGATAAAGGGTCCTTTCAAAGAGAGTACTATGCAAGATGTTATTTTTGAAGTAGAGATACTCCTAAGAGTGTAATCCATAGTCATTGTTTCTGTCTCTTCTGTTATGCAGTGCCTTTAGCTTACCTTGCCCTGACCAACACCAAACTAAACTTTCATATGCTTAGCAGATTCTAAAGAAATAATAGGATCGATCTGTTCAAACTAAGGTCTACTGCATCTTTGTGAAACTACACGTAACAGAACCCATTAGCCCATCTCCCCTAAAATAAAACAAAAAGAGAAAAAGAAAATTCTCACCATTATTGTGAGACTGCAAGAATCCTTAGCAAATAAGAAGAGCACCCTCGTTTTCAATTCTAAACGAACTCTAGTTCAAAAAACTGTAATCCTGTTAGTTCCGGAAAACTTTTTGAATGGACTATCACTTGTTATGAATGCTGTTTTCTGCTTTTTTTTTCTGCTTGAGTTGAAAATCGACTTTACCTTTTTAATGCTAACAGTATGCCTTGTGACATGCCATTATATCATGTGCCACTATATATCACCATTAAGTCCCCTTTAGTCTTTAAATGGAGGCCTGAGGTCCATGCAACATGCTTTGCAAGACCCAGAATGCCAATCAACAATGAGCACACCAGTAACATCTCATCTCAGTACCTACCCAGGCTTATCTTTCTTTATGCCTTCTCATAATTTCCACTTATATTAAAATAATTGTGGGATTTTTGACATAAAAGGAAAAGGGAAGTTATTCCATTTAATCTTTACCAAACTGAAGAATCCCCTTTACTATCTCTCTCTGGCAGCAGCTGCCCATGCTTCCAGGAGAACCACATCAGCTCCTTGAGGCTTTTACTTGAAAGAATTCTAGCATCTGTTCCGTTGGCAATTCAAATATTTGAAGAAATCTCATCAGCCTCCTTTGGACCTATTCTGATATATCAAGCACTCTTAAAACATGGCCCATAGACAGCAGCACAACCCTCTGAATGTACCCTAAACATTACAGAGTGCAATGTACCCATGAGTTCTTTGCATCTTTACTACATTTCTTTTGGGCTACATTCATATTCTACCTATAAGATTTTCATTTTTATTTTTAGCAGCCACTTCATACTACTTGCTCATATTAAACTAACAGTCATATAAAAAGCTTCAGCCCAACCTTTTTAAAAAATATCATTTGCTATCATGCTGTGTCTCCATGATCTTAAAATTGTCCAAATTGATTTATAATAATTATTATTTATAATATTTAGATTTAAATTTAATCTCATCATTGAATGTAATCCATCAGCTCAGCCTGTTAACTTTGTGCACTGATTCTCCCACTCATTACACTAATATTCATTATACTAATATTCCTTCCCATATTTTATCATCTGCAATATATCTTTTATGACTTCATCTAAGTTTTAATATTTTTAAATTTTTCTAAACATTTATCCCAGTCCCAGGCCTGAGCCTTTCTGGGTCTGATCCTCAAATGCCTCTCGACATAACAGAAATGATAGAAATGGGGCACTGCCCTTCTATTTACAGTGACATTCCCTTCTTTGTTTATCTGCTCTCTTCTCTCTTTAGAAATGTAGTTTATGTAAAGTTCTTCTTCATCATGCCTGCCATTGTTAAAGAATAACATTTCTTCCAAGTAGTTCTGGGTAAAACTGAGGAAGGAAATCTTTCCCACTTTACTTGGTGGCATGTAGAGTTTCTTTTAAACAACGTGGAAGGTATCAAACATAGGTTTGCACATCACATTTATCTTTCTGTCCCCAGCTTCACTGAGGTATAATTGACAAAAAAAAAATGTATACAGTTAAGGTATACAATACAAAAATGTGATTATATAATATTCATAT
>NW_007735383.1:15374-22331 GCF_000696425.1 Galeopterus variegatus | reverse complement strand
TTTGTTTGTTTGTTTGTTTTGTTTTGTTTTTATTAATTTTAACATTTACCTGTACATATTTTGGGGGTACAGTGTGTTGTTTCAACACATGCATACATTGCACAATGATTCACTTGTATTAGATAGCATATTGATGATGCCAAGTAGTGTTTTAAAAATACACTTCTAGTTTCCACAGTAAATGATCTACAAAGAGAGGGTCATTATGTTAATGCTCAGTGTGATGTTCCTTTTCCTGTGTCCTGTAACTATTATTGCACCACAGGTTTATTTTTATTTTATTTATAAGATTTGAAAGCTTATTAATATGCTTTCATATAAATGGAATAATATAGTATGTACTCTCTTGTGTTTGGTTTTACTTAATTCACCATAATATTTCCCAGACCCATCTATGTTGTGTGTATTTGAAGTCTGTTACTTTTTATTGCCAAGTAGTATTCGTTTTATAGATATCACATTTTTTTTATCCATTCACTTTTTGATACATATTTATACTGTTTTCAGTTTCTGGGAATTCTGAATAAAGTATCTACAAGTATTCAAGCACAAGTTTTTGTGTGGATATATGTTTTTATTTCTCTTTGGCTAAATACCTAGGAGTGAATTGTGTCATATGGGAGGTATATATTTAATTTTATAAAGATGTATCATTTTTCGTTACCACTAGTAAAAGCAATACGCTGACATAAATTAGTTCAATGAGGAAGGGCTATGAGCAAACTAAAGCTGTACCAATTGAATAAGGAGTACAGCTGACATAAAGATCAAACATGAAAAACTCTCCCAAAGTTGAGAGAAAAAGAGCTAAAACGTATGACAGAAGACAATTTGTACAGAGGGTGAAGAATGGATCACTGATCAAAGACTTTTTAGGTGTACTGCATGAAAAAACCATAAAAATAAGAAATANAAAAACTCTCCCAAAGTTGAGAGAAAAAGAGCTAAAACGTATGACAGAAGACAATTTGTACAGAGGGTGAAGAATGGATCACTGATCAAAGACTTTTTAGGTGTACTGCATGAAAAAACCATAAAAATAAGAAATACGGTTCTCAATATTGGCTGAAGAATGAATGGTAACCATGAAGGAAAACTTTGTGAAGCTCTATATAAAGGTCAAAAGAGGTCACCATGTTCTTAACAAAGGAATACAAGTTAATTAAGATCTTACAGCCAGACATATCTTAGATTTTCTTTTGTACAGCGATCAATTAATGTCAAAAAGCAGGAAGGCAGAAAAAATCAGTTATCAATGAAAAGAGAGAGACTAATTTGTCATCACACTCATCTACAAAACTAAATTCCTGAAAAAATATTGAGTAGTGTCTACAATTTTAAGGGGAAAATAATTAACTAACCAATAATTTTATATTTAGCCACATTTTTAAACATATTTAAAGGTAAGAGAAAACATCTTAAGTAATGAAAACCATCTATTTATTAAGCAAACTATTTGGTCATGCACTTAATTGATTGGGTAATGAATCAAAATTAAAAGATTTTGAATAAGGAAGTGGTGGCATAGAATACCAGCAGTAAAAACAAAAAATAGTTAAACCTATCTAGTTGTTATAAATATGGTAAAAAAACAAAAACATAAAAAACATTGAAAGCAACATGAAAAACTGAAAGTATATCTGTACAGAATATATAAACAAAGGAGCTATAGAAGCCATAATTCGTCTCCCAGCATTATCCACCCATTTGTTCTACTTCTGCCTTCTTGTAGCCTATCAACAAGCTTGCTCTTTCCCAGGATAATCACAGAAGTTTATACACTTTGAAAACAATTAAAGGCTTTTATTCTCCCATTTCTCCTCTTAGAAAATATCCTTAAGAAAAGGGCTCAGTATCCCAGATATGGTCTTAATCAGAGAATGGGATTTATCTGTACAGTACCATGGGTGAAATAATTTCTTTAACTGGAAATATATCTCTATTAATGTATGGTAAGTTCTAATGCCATTGTTATTCTTTGTTGTTGTTGTTGTTGTTGTTGCAAACTGTACTATCTAACATATTGTTTCAAAATTAATATGTATTGGAATAGCTGCCCCTCCCCCCCACGACACCATATAGATTTTCCTATGAATTGCTTTTTTTTTTTCAAAATTAGTTTTCCTCTCACTAATAATGTATATTTTAACTTCTATAATTGCCCTTACCTCTGTCACATATCATCTTATCACTTTCTAGATGGCTTTTTTCACAGTTTTTAAAGCATTCTGATACTCTGCACCAGTTTTCCACATATTAGAAATGCCACATTAAAGAGGAAAATGTCCACACATTCGATAAAGCATATGTAATATTTAAATGGAGTGCTGTACTGTTAATTTTCTCATTTCTGCATTACGCTAATAATTACATTGCAAAAACTTTAATAGGAGAATACATGTAAAATTCTACCAATTATAGGAACTGAAGAATAGCTGGTATGCAATAGATGATAATTATCAGTTCTCAATCCCAGAAGTGGGAGTAAAATTTGTTGTTGTTTCCTTTATTGTGTAACTGAAAGAACAGACAAAATTGTTAATTGATATTATGGTTACAACTAACTTAATGAAAAAAAAATCAAAGCTGGTAAGTTTTCCTTTAAGGCATTGATGACATTCTTCTAATTCATTTAAATGATTGTTAAATCAGATTTTAAACTTTGTATGAAAGTTTTGTTTAAACAATTTAAGTTTATAATGAAAAAAGTTACTCCATGAATCACTGTAAAACACTAGGGCATTTGTCTTTTAGATTTAAAAGTTTAAAGCTCCAGAGCCACAGCCACTCTCTACTTATGAGAGAATTATCCATGCGGATCTGAATTTTCCATCATCTGAAATTATTCCAATTTATTATTACTGTAATTTTCTGGGATCTGAAAAGTTGAGTAGAATAGTTGAGGTTAAAGTAAAATCTGTTTACTTCTCACAAACTTATTTTCATATAATTTTAAAATTTGCTGTTAAAGGAATAGTTATTCTTTGGATGGATTAGGTTTAAGTTGTTAAGATAAAATTTTCACTGCTAGTCAGGAATACCAACTTAATCAGTTTTTCCAATAAAAAGTGTCTTTTTGTGATATGGTATGATCTTAATGTCCAGTCAATGAATGTTAATTTTGCTTTTATTAAATGTGGCATCAGACTAAATACTGGAGATACACAGACGAAACAAAAAGGTGTAAGTCTTATTTTCTTCATGAAGAAACACATTACCTAAGTAAAGATATGAGATAAACACAGAAAAGGTTACATTTCCTAGAAATATATATGGCTTTAGGAAAATATACACTGTCTATTTTAAAGCAATGATACAGTTGTCAAACTAATGTTGCAGTTTATCAGGAGACATAACAATAAAACAATAGCTAACGTTTATATGCTATTTAAGATGTGCCAGGCAGTATTTTAAATTACATCTTTTAATCCTCACAATAACCTGAGGTATGTACTTTTACACAGATTTAACAAATGCGGAAACTGAGATACAGAAGGCTAATTACTGGCTTCAAAACACACAGCAAGTTAGTGCTAGAGCCTGGATTTGAACCTAAATCCAGTTGCAGAACACACAATCTTAGCCAATCTGCTATTCTCCTTCCAATTACTTTTTTCTCCAAAGTAATTTATTAAGGTGTGATCCAGAAAATGTATAAATCTGAAGTGAACAGCTTGATAGATTTTAGCAAATGTACATGCCTGTGTAACCAACACTCAGATCAAGATGTGTGTGTGTGTGAGCGTGTGTGTCGCGTGTGTACTTGTGCACTTTTTTGTCTACAGTCTGTCAATTATACTTTGGTTGATTTATTTAGAAAAGCTAATTAAACTTTAGAAAATGGAAAGGTATCATTTGGGAGTAGTGATAAAAATATCTACTGAGCATTTACTAAGTGACCACTACTTTTCTAAGCACTTCACATCTAGTGTCTCAAGTAACCCATGAGGAAGATGCTGCAATTGTCTCCCTTCTACAGATGAAAAACTGAAAGACAGAGAGGTTAGAGAGGAAACAAGAAAACTTGGTACTTTTACTCTATTAAGTGATCAATTAAATTTGTGAGATAAAAAGAGATGATGAGATGAATGGATATTAGGAGAGATTTTAAAAGCCCAAGAAAGAATTTCATAATTACCAGTTTAAATTTGATTTGCCATCCAGAATCCAATTAGACCTGGACTGGATGCCTGTGGTGAGGGCTTCACTACTAAACAAACAGAAAGAAGCTAAAGTAAAACAGACATCTAGAAACCTGAGAAAGAATATGAGTTGAAGACAGGAAATATTCTTGAAGCATGCCCAAATTAAGAAGAATGTGGTTGATGTCAAGGGAGGAAACAAGGGGAGAGCTAGCAAGGAAAAAGTTAAGAACTGAAGAGAGGTGGTGAAATGGTCACCAAAAAGAGAACTAGATAAACACAGGAAAGCATGTTTGAACATTTCCAGACTACAGTCTGATTCAGTCACCAGATCAATGTGAAATACTAGAAACACTTATATCTCTAGAAAAACAGTGGCTGTTGGATTCTTGTATGATGGAGCGTATCTCAGCTGTTGAAGAGCCCAATAAATGGCTGAGTCCTTTCCAGAAATTACATGTATACAGTTTGTCCTTTAATTTGTGACAGTCAGTATTTTTTTAATAGTTATAGCTGCCATCTGTAGACCACATCATAACGTTTGGCCTTGATCCTTTGGCTTTTGTTTCTGTGGATGAAATGTCCACCCTTCTTCCATTCTCACTTCCCTTTAGTGATTCTTAATTTTGAGTATACATCAGAATCTCTTGGGGAGATTTTAAAAGAGTATCAATGCCCACACACCCTGGGAGAAGGAAGCATACTTAAGAAGCACCTGGGAGCTTTCTTGAAGTATACATGCCTCCTTCCTCACCCTTGCAATGTTGGGAGGCAGGGCAGAGTATTAGAAGATAGAGTTTGCAATTCACCCTAGTGGACCCTGATACACCTCCCTTCTCTTTCTAAAGAAATACTGTTCTATGAATTTCTTGGGTGAGCGCATTCTCCCCAAAGGCCTCCAACACTAATGAGCCCTCAGTCTTCATCTACATCCTAGACCTCTCTTTCTTATTCCAAACCCACATAACCATCTAACTGATACATAGTTCTACCTGTACACTCAAAGAAATATCAACCTCAGTAGATCCCTTTGAAAAAAATAATAATAATCTTCACCTCCCTCATCTGAGTTAATGGTGTTACAACCCACAGAATCATGCTAAATTTGTCTTTTTCCTCATATCTTTATTTTTTCACCCTTTTCCAGAGTTAGAAGGAGGCCAAAAGTAATTTGGGGGAGGAGGGAGAGAAGTAGCCTAAATTTAGGCTCAAATCATTTCCCACCTCAACTACTACACTAATCTGAATCAGCCTCATTGACTCCAGTCTTGTTCTCCTGAAATCCATCCTCCACGGTACTTCCTAAGAGGCATATTTCACTCACATATCTAGATCCATACAATGGGTCCACCTACTCTCTTGGGCAAAAACCCTACACTAATCTGAATCAGCCTCATTGACTCCAGTCTTGTTCTCCTGAAATCCATCCTCCACCGTACTTCCTAAGAGGCATATTTCACTCACATATCTAGATCCATACAATGGGTCCACCTACTCTCTTGGGCAAAAACCAAGACATACAATGCTCCCTAAGAGCAGTGAGAATATATGTTGTACTTAAGTGTATCTTAAAGAATTTAGTTTCTTTAGAACAGTATGACATTGGTGTCCCCAAGTGAACCACAACTTCCAGTATTCATGCCCTTGTGTAGTTCTCTCCCCATGACTCTGTGTTTCTCTTTGACCATAACCAGTTCAAAGCCTAAGCCTTTGCACTCTTGGACGCCCTGAACTGACATGTAATAAGTATATCTATTCCCCTCTCAAGGGACCACATGGAAAGAAGAGGTCTTGAGATTAGACAAAAGGAGAGAGAAAAGCCATGCTGTCTCAGGGGCTCAGCTGACGCAGTCCCTAGTCAATCTGTCAACTGGATACAACCTCATAAGTTAAAACCAGCAAATAAGCAGAACAACCAAATTTGCAGATTAAGAGCAAACAAAATGATTGGTTTTGAAGATACTGTTTTGGTGTATTTACTATGAAGCAATAGAAAACTGAAACAATTTACTTCTGGCTCCAGGAAAAGTTTTTGTGTCTATCCCACATATAAGCTAGTATATACATTTACCTTCATTAGGATAACATTGGTTTAATAGAACTTCACTGAGTATTTGATAAAACAAGAAATAAGGGATTTTTTTTTGTTTGATTTTTTTTGTTTTTAAGAAATAGCTTTTAATCTGTATGACCTGAAATGTTTAGTTGGATATATCTCACAAAGAGTGTAACAGCGGTCTTTACAAAATATAGTGAACAGATACTGCAAGATTATATAAATTGGCTGAATTGTTAGCAAGTTTGGTTAAGTGCACTTTAGAAATGCTTTTTCGGCACAGATGGGAGTGCAGACATCGGAAGGATGTGGGCATACTAATTGAACCTATGAATGGTGGTGTTAAAAATGTTCTATTGTAATTTTGGTAACTCTTTGAAGATTTTGTTTTATTTTTAAATTCCTTGAGCTCATATGCATTCATATACTGCATATAGCACTTCATTCACTTTACGAAAAAGAGTGTTTGGAGTTATAACAGCAGATTCAAGAGATGGGTATTTTCATACTACATGAAAAAATCAAATTTTAAAGTAAAATCCCATATAAGGTAGTGAATTTTTCTAATCTGTCTTCCTAGGATCAAAGAACTTTTTCTAATTTTAATGATACAGTAATATCTAATAATGCAGAAAAATAAAGGAATATTGAAAATTTTAAAGGAAAACATCACCCAAAAATCTAAGGTCTTTTAATCAAGCTAAGAAAAAGAATGGATTCTTAATAGGCGGGAATCTTTTGTTTACAGAAGGGTTCAAC